>NC_073229.2:121830000-122047500 GCF_029281585.2 Gorilla gorilla gorilla | reverse complement strand
AGCAGATGTGGGATTTGAATTCACAGTCATCTCTCACCAAATTTTTTCTTTCTACTACACCAATGGTTCTTAGACTTTAGTATGCATCAGAATCACCAGGAAGGGCTTGCCGAAACACACGTGGCAGGGCCTCACTCCTGAGTTTCCAATTCAGGAGGTATCGGTTGTGGCTGAAGAAAATTGCATTTGCAACAAGTTCCCAGGTAATAGTAAAATCACTGTTTTAAAAACAAGAATTTGAGAACTCCTATTCTACACTATGATGCCTCTCAGATATTGCTGAAAGGAGAAAAGAAGCAGGCTCGCCTAACTCAGCTACCTCAGAGAAAGACGCTTACTCATTAAAAACACAATTCCCGGAGCCACACTGCCTTAATTTGAATCCTGATTCTGCTACTTACAAGATGCATGTCTCTTTTTTTGCCCCAGTATCCTCCTCTGTAAAATGGAGATAGTAAGAGTTTCAACCTCATATGGTTGTTAGGATTACAAGCATCAATATGCATAAAATGCTTAGAGATGGACCTGATATATAGCAAACACTCAGTAAATGTTAACTATTATTATCACTGCACAGCAATTTATTTAAGATTACTGAGTGTTCAAATGAAAAAAAAGACATATTAACTTATATAGTGCCATTTCTGACATAAGAAATACACAAATAGAGGTAGTTTCTGAAACAAAGACCAAAAAAATCTATTGTATGGTGTCTTGTATCAATGTGGCTAAAATTTTCGAGCTAAGTTTTATAAAGACAGATCATATTTCAAGTAGGTGATTTTTGTATTGATCTTCCATAAATTCTGATAGCATAACATACCAGTAAATCATACATCAGTGAAGGGGTTTCTGAAGTATGTTGGTATAATAGGTCCTAGGCACTTGCTTTAAGATGATTTAGTTTCCATAAGGTTCAAACTCAAAAAGTTTAGATGAATAGAGAGTGACCATATCTATAGACTCTGTCTGAAATATTAGATCTTGTCTGTCATACAGAGTTGGCAAAAAGTACAGGATCAGTTGATTCACCACTGAGTTTTCCAACGATAGTGTTGGCTGACGGGCAGGTAGTATGAGAAATCAGGGACTCAAATATTTTACTATGTTTAGCATATTTAAGAGCAAGACTCCTTTTTAAAAAGAAGAAAGGTTAATTCACTTCAGTGATAGGTATCTGCAATCATGTGCATGGGTAGCATGGACCATTCCATATAAGGTAAATAAATAGAAAGAGGAATAGAGAGCAAGAGGACTGGAGTGAGGATTTTCTCTATAGAAAAGTAGTATGGGACTTTTTCAACTTAGGGGAAAGCCCAGACAGTATAAAGAAGAAAAAGTGTCAGTAAGAGAAAATAATAACCAAATTAATTTAGTAAAAATTATATAGAGAATTTTTCCTTTGCCAATATTAAAACACATACAAGACTTTGTTTGTTTGCTGTGGCAGCCAGTATTGAAAAATATAGCTTTTTCTTACTAAAGAGCAAAGTTATTTTTACTTTGGCAAACTTCAGAGCAAATGCCCCCTCCAGTGACAGATCAAATTCTCATAGTTCAGCTATTTACAAGAAAGAACAAATCTATTTTCACTATGTTGTTGAAGGTCTCTAATATCTGTGAAGAATCCTCACTATGCCATTTCCATAGTAATTTAGAACCTAAACGCATTCTATTACTCAAAAAATTAAAATTAAATACTAATCTAACAAACCTTTCAAAACCTGTAAACAAGAACTTCAAATTCCAGGGTCACTTTTACTTTATAATACTTTAATATTTGTAATGCCTCTTATAGACATCATATTCATGAGTATTTACAGTATCTGAAACTCTGAAATGTCCCAGGAGTAGCAAAGGAAGTTCTGAGGGCTTTTATAAGGTTCCTGTTGCTAAGGTAACCACATGCTTGATATCCATGTGTTCGACATGTCACTCTCATTTTGTGTCTGGCTCTCAGAGAGCCAGCACTGGTGCATGGCATCAAAGAAACACAAGAAATAAAAACAAGACAAAAGACCATGGGAACTGTTTCTTCTCCAGTATTATATATATATATATATATATATATATATGTACATATATACACGCACACACATATATATATATATACATATAAAATAAACACTTGCATGGTAATGTTGACATTCTTAAATTCCTAAATTGAAGTTCACATAAAGAAATTTAATGTGAAAGTACTAATATATCAGGGTTTTCTATAGATAAGATTATTAAACACTGTCAGAAAATAAAAGGAAACAAGTTCATATATGATCAACTATAGAATAACATGTACACATGAACCAAAAGCAAAGGAATATTGAATCAGTGTGTAAAATGCTCAATAAACTCAATACACCATTATAAAAGGTTATTTCCACTTTCAATGTGCCCACAGAAATGTCTAAATACCAAAGTCAGTTCAATCATGAAAACTTTGATCAACATAAAATAGTCTAATAGAAAAGCAATTTATTCTTATGTTCTTATGTGTTAAATATTAACTCATCTATTAATATTTTGATCACTATTTAAAGCAAAACATTTTCTACATTATGATTCCTTTTATAAATAAAATATATGTAAGTGTAGATTAACAAAAAGCATATTTAAGCAGTTTTACAATAATCGTTTATATAATACTGTGAAAAAATGAGATATTTTCACAAGTCATAAACAAATGGCTTTCCTGTGCCTCATTTTTAAATGCATTTGGTAGTATAGTACACAACTAGAGAGACAAGTAAATGCAAGAGACAATTAAAGATGATTAATCAAACACCACCTTTTTTTTCTTGAATTTTAGTCTAGGCCTGTCTTTATCTTTTCTGATTTTAATTTTCAGGTTTCAACAATAAAATATAATTCTAAGGTTTATCTTTGCCTTAATATAGTGGTTAGAAATCCAGCAACTTCTTTTGATTTAGCATAGTCTTCAGTACACAGTATGAATAGCAACCCAGCTTCCATATTTTTCTCCTTTTATAAGTCCCTGTCTCTCCAACAATCCACAAGTACCTGATAACTCTTTCCAGTCACTGCCTACCAAGATTGAGCCAAAGCTTAAATTGCTGAATATGAAGTATAGAAAGTGCTTCAGTGTCACCCAGCAATGTTAATATATGAACAAATGGTCAAAAAGTAAATTGCATTACAGAGGACACTTCTCAACACAATATAAATATTGTAACATCATTTTAGCATCTTGGCCAGACAAGACTCAGTTTAGTGTTCCATTTTTTTTCTTTAAAAATACTGAAAAGCTCATGACATTAAGATTCTGCTCAAAATGTTTAAAAGTAGAGCAAACATGTAGAAAACACAGACCTAATTCTGATCAATTGCTACTAGGTCTAATAAACAGCAACTATAAGAGTATACATTTTCTCATTCTACTGGAGTATGTTTGAGTAGAAAATACATGATTTAGGCTTCAGCATGCATTGATATAATCTGCTTCTGTAGTGACAGTATTAACAGCTAGTATCTGGGGGATATGAAAAATGAAGTTGGTGAATTGATAAGTTTTGATGAAAATTAAGGAAATATGGAACTGATATTAGTCAGTTTTCCAGATGATGACTGCTAAATCAAACTGACTCAGAGCACAATACTTTTTAAACCAAAAATAATGTATTTTATTTGTAACTTTTCTAAAAATAATGTTATACTGATGTGGATAAGTAGTAAATAAAACACCATGAAAAATTATGGGTCCATTAATTGTTTTTATGCAGACGCTTCTCACCAGGTGATCTGATTTCATGTTAGCTAAGTAAAAGCCCCAATAAAAATCAATTAAGAAGATTTCTGTCTCTGGGAAAAATGATATAAAAGAGGTGAGACTTACCCTGCTGACTTAAACAACTGAAAGACTAGACAAAATATATAAAATAAAGGTTTTAACAACACCAGACATTGGGCAATGAGGGACAGTGATACTTGATGGACAGAAAACAACAAATGAAGTATATCTTATGATTACCCCAGCTATAGTCTTGACAGGGTCTCCAAGCAGCAGTACCCAAAGAAGGTACTCAGGTGGAACCAAGAAAAATCCCTGATACAAGACCAAGAGTTGGGACTCTGGAGAGAACAAGAAAGCTAGACTAAGAAAGACTACCAGAGAGAAGAGAAATGCATATTGAGAGAACACCGGAGAGCGGCAGACGGTCATTCAGGAGTATTTAGCAGATTACTGATGAAAACATGAATGTAAGACTAGAAATAATTCCTGTACCCACCTGTCAGGATGAGAAAACTCTCATAATACATGAGGCATTAGGGAGAGTAAATAAAATAATTTTGTTTAAGTTAATCTAGCTCTAGATTAATAGCTGCTCTGGTCCCACCTAAGAAAACTTAGAAGAAGACCCAAAGGATCAAACTGCTTCTATAAACTAAAACCCAGAACAAAGCTCAAAAATATTTATAAAAATGCAAAAATAGTCAGGACCCAAAAAGGCAAAATATTTTATAATGTCTGGGCATCCAATTAAAAATTATGAGGCATGCAAATAATCAGGAAAATATAACACATTATGATGAGAAAAAAACCAACCAGTTGAAGCGGATGCAGAATTGATGTTAGAATTAGCAGTCAAAATCATTACAATAATAATTATTAACTTTATCCCAAAAGTTTAAAATGTTAGCTGGAGAAATAGAGGAGATAAGGAAGACCCAAATTAAACTATTGAAGATGAAAACTATAATGTCTTAGATAAAACATACATTGAAGGTCAGGTGAGGTGGCTCATACCTGTAATCCTAGCACTTTGGGAGGCCAAGGTAGACAGATTGCTTGAGCTCAAGAGTTCGAGACCAGCCTGGCAAAATGGCAAAACCCCATCTCTACAAAAACTACAAAAATTAGCCGGATGTGGTGGTATGCATTGTATTTCCAGCTACTTGGGAGGCTGAGGCAGGAGGATCACTTGAGCCCAGGAGGCAGAGGTTGCAGTGAGCTGAGATTGCACCACTGCACCCTGGCCTGAGTGACAAAGTGAGACCTTATCTAAAATAATAATAATAATAATAAAGTACATTGGATGAGATTAGTTGCAGATTACATATTGCCAAAAAAGAAAATAATAAATAAACCTGAAAATAGCAAAAGAAACTATGCAAAATGAAGCACATGAAAAAATAATTTAAAAATAAACACAGCTCTATGTTTTTTAGTATATCACAGCTGAATGGATTTTAATACATTCATAGAGATATATAATAAATACCTGAATTGTATACTTAATTGAATTCTTTGGTATGTTAATTATCTCTTAATGGAGCTGTTTAGAAAATATGAGCTGTGGGCAACTTCAAGATGTCTAATATATGTATATGGATACCCTAAAAGAAATAATGAGTAGGAAGATAGAAAAAATATATATTTTTAGAAATAGTGGCCAAAACGTTCCCAAGTTTTATTAACGTAATAAACCCAGAGATTCAATAAGCTCCATAAATTGTAAGTACAAGAAAAAACAATGAAATCAAAGTGTATAATAATCAAATCACTCAAAATGAGAGATAAGATAAATCTTAGAAGCAGCCAAAATTAAAAAGACGTTTTATGTAGAAGTGAGGCAGGAGTATAGGGTCTGGAGGCAGGGAACTTAAGGCCGATTCTCGCTGACTTCCTACAACTAAATCAAAAGGAAAACCTCAACTTTCCATGCCCAAGTAACAAAAGGACCAAGGGCTACTCCCTTTGTAAACCCCTGCTTTTCCGCTTCAAAGATGAAATATTGAAAGTAACTCTGATTTGTCCCCTCCCACAACCAATCAGGCTGGTGGTGGGCCAAGTCTTCATTTGCATAGGAGTTTAACTTTGTAACTTCACTTCAGCCTCTGATTGGTCCCCTCCTGCAAGCAATCAGACCAAACGCAGGCCACTACTTCATTTACGTAGGGTGTACTTCTAGCAACCAATGGGAAACCTCTAGAAGATCTTTAAACCCCCTAAAAATTCTGTAACTGGGCTCTTGAGTTGCTTGGCTGGGCCCGTTCCCACCTTGTGGAGTGTGCTTTCATTTTTCAATACATCTCTGCTTTTGTTGCTTCATTCTTTCCTTGTTCTGTTTGTGTGTTTTGTCTAATTTTTGTTCAAAATGTCAAGAACCTGGACACCCTCCACTCGCAACAGAGACACAGAGGAAAGAATATTAGCAGACTTCACATTTTAAAAAATGTGAAAAAGAAGGTAGTGGAGCAACATTTTTAAAGTACTGAAATGAAATATTTGCCTTAGAATCAGGTAGAATTAGTTCTTCAAATTTATTCCTCCGTTTCAAGTTGTTTTGGTTACTCTAAGGCATTTGAATTTTTATATAAATTTTAGAATTATCTTGTCAATTTCTACAAGGACACCTATTGGGGTATTGAGATTTTACTGAATCTATAGGTCAATAAGTGGAAATACTGACATTTTAACAATATAAAATCTCCTGACCCATAGATATTGTATAACTCTCGATTTACTTAAGTCTTTCATGGACCTTGTTGATAATGATGTGTCAATGTTGGTTCATCAATTATAACTAATGTACCACGTGATGTTGGTTGTCGCAGAGGCTTTGTGTGGGGAGGGGATATATGATAAACTTTGATTTTCCACTAAATTGCTGTGAAACTAAAACTTCTCTAAAAAGTAAAGTCAATTAACTTTTAAATAAAGGTTTCAAATTAATAACCTAAGTCTCAATATTTAGAATCTAGGAAAAGAGAAAGCTGAACCCAATGCAAGCAAAAGGAAAGAAATAATAAAGACTATGGCAGAAATACATTGAGAAGAGAAAAACAATTTTAAAAATCCACAAAAGCAAGAGTTGGTTTTTTAAAAAGGCCAATACAAACGGTAAACTTTTAGCTACATTGACCAAAACAAAATGAAACAAAAAGACTCAAGTAACTAAAATAGGGAATTAATGAAAAGACATCACTATCAACCTTAAGAAATAAAAATAGTATTATAAGGAAATACTATTAAGAATTGTATGGCAAATAATTAAATAACTTAGATGAAATTGACTAATATCTAGAAAGACACAAATTACTGAAAGTGACTCAACAAAAAGAGAAAATATGAATAGGCTCATAACAAACAAAGAGTCCAAATTTGTAATTTTAAAACTTCACACAAAGAAATAACTGAGATGATGTTACTGTTAAATCCCAGCAAATATTCAAAGAAGAATTAACATAATTCATCATATACCTCCCAAAAAAGAAAAGGAAGGACTACATCTTAATTCATTCTATAAGGTTACTATTATTATCACACCAAAGCCAAAGACTTACAAGGAAAGAAAATTACATGTCTATATTACTTGCAAATATAGATGCAGAATTCCTCAACAAAATGCTAGCAAACCCAATCCAGCAACACAAAAAAGGATTATACACCATGAACAAGTGAGATTTACCCGAAGAATGCAAGGTTGGTGTAACATCCAAAAATAGTATAACACAGCAATTTAATGGAATACAAAAAAAAGATAATCTTGATAAACAGAAAAGCATGTGACAAAATCTAAAACCTTTCATGATTAGAAAAACAATTATCAAATGAGGAATAGAAAAAGCTTTCTCTACCTGAAAAAATAGCATTTAAAAAATTTCAATTAATTATCATGCTTAACAAAGGAAGACTGATGTTTCTCCTTAAGATCAGGAATGAGTAAAGGTATTGTATGCATGACCGTGTATTTCTACAAATTTTTATATAACTCTTTTGGTGCATTTAGACTTTTTAAAAAGCTACAATTTGAAATATTTATCAAAAGCACAATCTCAAAGATTGCATAATATTCTATCAAGTTGATATACTATGATGAATTTGAATATTTCTTATGGAAAATATGGTTGCTTTTAAGTTTTATATATTATTATATGTATATATAAATATTATATGTATATATAGTATATGTATATATAAATTTATTATATATTAAATATATATTTATACATATGAAATATATATTATATATAAATTTATATATAATATATTATATATAAATTTATATATAATATAATATATTATATATAAATTTATATATAATATAATATATATAAATTTATATATAATATATTATATATTTATATATTACATATTTAGATGTATATAAATATGTGGATATATAAATTTATATATACATATAAATATTATATGTATAATTTATATATACATTTATATATACATATAAATGTTATATGTATATATAAATACCTGTACTCAATATTTCATAAATATATATATATATGTTCCCAGTACCCAACATTATTTTAGGGAGGTAGTTATACTGGGTAAAATAATAGGGAAACTTCCAAAGACTTTGATCCACTTGCTAAAAACCTTCACCAGTAAGTTTATACTGATTTATATCCCCACCAAAAATGGGGATCTCACTCCACACAAACTTTGAGCAGTATTTTGAAACTTCAGCGTTTCAGCAGAAGCTCATTGTTGTCTTAATTTGCAGTTAAGTTGATATTTAATATATTCATATTTTTCATATGCTTTTGGTTATTCATACTTTTGGATCTGTATATTATATGTTCATATTTTAATAAAAATTTACTGGAGTATCATTTTTCTTTATGCTTTATATACAAAAAAAGTCACCTTGCACACTACCATAACTGCTCATAGTATTTTCTTGTTCTTTCAATCTGGTTGTGAAATTTTTAATGTAGTAAACTCTTAAATTTAGGTTATAATTTGAGTTTCTTGAGATATTTGGCCCAGGTCCCTCACATATTGTTATTGACTAAAGTACTCCTTGTAGTAAGGACATAAAGAACAAAGTGTATATAAACTGAATAGTAGTAGTATTTGGTGTTAAGAAAAATTATCCAAAACTTGTGAATAAAGCAAAAGAAGGACTGCATATCCTTTCAATGTCATACTGATGCATTAAATAAAAGGCCCAGGCATGAGCATTTAATTCATGAGGGAAGTGTAATTTCCTTTGATATATTATTTACTATCAATTAGGGTCCAAATTTTGAAATTACATGTTAATTTATTATTTTTTCTGGTGGAGACCTAATAGATTTTTGTCCAAAAGTAATCCCAAAGGTTATGATTTTTTTACCCTTAGGCCTTAAGACAATTATATATGTCATCTACCAATTCTATTCCAACACTTTCTTCTTCAATGACTATACTTAATACTCAATTGCTAAAATGTTCTTTCGATCACCTTTACCATCTGACTAGTTCCCTCATTTATGATATTATAAATAGGTTCACACATATTTTGAAACCAAGTGGTTAATTTAATCAGCCTGTGTGGCTTGCTTTCTGTTTTGGGGGTTTCTTTCTCTCTTTTTCAAGAACATGAAGGTCAATGAATGCTGAAACTTAACTCTCACTGGCTACTTTATAAATAACATGCATAGGTCACCATGGTAACAGTCACTTCAGTTATTTTATAGGAACTTGGGCCAGCTCCTGTCCCGTTCCAACTGTTAGAGACCATCAGCCCTTTAATTGGGCCTGTACAAGAACCCCAGAGGTGATCTTTTCAAGTCAGAAGGCCAAAAACTCCACCTGCAAATCATGCCAGTGCCACCATTTTCTATACATATGTCCTTTCAAATCCCATGAACTCCAACTGTGCTTACATAGAACAAAATCTGTTACTTTATTTTTCTCTACTACCAATCTCCTTTCTCCATGCCTTAGACCACTCTACTTCCCTAACCCATAAATATCCCTAAGCCTGATCTTCTGTGAGGCAGACTTGAGAGCTGATCTCTCATCTCCTTACTTGGCAGTCTTGCAAACAAATCTTTTCTCTTTTGCAAAACTTGTGTCACGGTGATTGATTGAGTGCATGCAGGTAGAATGACCTGGACCTGGCCAGCAATGCTTTAACATATATTCCTCTAGATTTGATGATGGTCGTATTTATCTAACATCTATAACTTTTTAAAAATTAACTTTGCACATCTGTGTTTATGTACAAATTTTTAAACACGAGTACTTTTATCCAAAATTCTATCTTTATTTGTTTTGTGCTATTTAGTTTATAATTTCTGTTTGTGTTCCTCTCATTTTAAAATTTCTTCTTTGCTATTTTTGTTTTACTTCCTTATATCTTCACATATAAACTGTATGGTCATATCTTATTACTGTTCAATTTAGGTTATCTTCACTTTTTCCAACATATTTCAAACTTTATTTTGAAGATCAAAAAAGAAATATAAGCTTAGTACTTTATCATAGGTTTAAAGCTCTGTTCTTTGGCAGTTACTTCATCCCACCTAGTCTCTAGTTGATTTCTTAAAGCAGTCGGTGTTTCAAACCCAAACAGTTGAGTACATTATTATTTTCATATTACATATGGTTTTATTCAAGAATAATATCTCCATTAAATTTTATCACCCCAATTAAAACAAGGTTATGTAGTAATAATGTGCTAAGAACTATGCTGAGAACTTAAATATATATATTTGGGCACAAAATTACCCTCTGAGATTGGTTCCATTATTATCGCCCATTAAGAAAACACAATCTGAGGCTTAGAGAAGGTAAGTATCTAAGGTCACACATTTCTAAGTTATCCACCCAGGAATTGAATCTAATTTTGTCTTCCAGGAACCTGTGCTCCAAACCACTATGAGATGCTGCTTTTTAGTTATGTTTACATAATTTCAGTGTTCATCATTGGAAATTTTCTGTCACGTTCTCGTATTTTAAATTTTAATTTAATGTCATCTTTAGTTAGCTACAATATACTGTCAAGATTTTTTTTTCTTAAAGAGGAAACTTTGGAAAATAATTTTTAAGACCTATATAAAAATCTACTTTTCTATTGTTTTCACAATTTAATGACAACCCAATAGCAAATAAAGATTGCATGTCATAATCTGTTGCCCTTTAAATGAAATGCTCCAATGTTACTTACAATGTCATCTTGCAGATAATACGTTACCAGACTAATTTTTGGCATTATCTATTTTATTTTTCAACTCAAATACTAACTCCTCAAAGACATAATATGGGGGTAATTTCAACATTTTTCAAGATGCATCTAGATAATGTGTCTTTTTTCTATTTTGTATTTTAAGAGAGAGGTTCAAGATGTCTAACTGGAGACAGCAGATGCCAGTTCTCAAAAAGGAAAACCAAAAGTACAAATAGGTATTTTGTATCTAATATAAAGAATGTTTTGCTCTAAGTGATCAATTTTTGGCTGTGAAAACTTTTCTTCAAATATGCCTTTGATTACTAGTTCTATTTCAGTTTTTTGCAGTGTTCCCTAAAACTGTTCCTTGTGCTTCCCACTCATACAAACGTATCCTTCAATGTCTTATTTCTTGACCGATTTTGTAGTGACTACCAGAGATTTTCTTAAAAAGTATCTCACATTTCACAAATATTTTTCTGTTGGCACCTGTTGTTGTTGTTGTTGTTGTTGTTGTTGTTGTTGTTGTTTTGGCTTCTTTGCTTAAAGGCTGGATATCTTATTTTAGTTATTCCTGAAATAAGGATTGATCTATAACTTGGTTTCTATAATAATAGTCTTTGTAGATTGTTCTTGGTCCTATTTTGTGGATTAAGGGCAAATCAATCATTTGATAGAAACAGATGCTGGTTCCATCAAATAATTGAAGCTATTAAAAATAACAAAGCAAATAAAAGCAAATAAGAAAACATGGCTTTATAGGCAAAAGGGTGTAAGATCTAAGAAGAGCAGGTAATGATGTGGGTTCCAATGACTACTCACTATAACAAAAAGCAATATTTTAAAAATAAGAATGACAGTGGGAGGCTTTTATGAGTCACAGAATTAACAAGTAAATTTTTATTTTACCTACCATGCCCATTTTAACATAATTGGTACCCAAATATTGATGATGATAATGATAATAACAATCAATAAAAGGTGGCAGAGGAGAAAAAGGAGGAAAAAGAAGGATATGTATACTGTGGATTATTATTTGTAATGCCCTATGGTAAGTATTTTACTTTTTTTTTTTTTTTTACAGTTTTAGTATGAAGAACAAGAAGTAAAAAGCTAAAAATAGAAACATACAAGGTTTTATGAGTTTCACTGTTTTGTTGATACTTAAGAGCTGAGCACACTTTTATCCCATGGAGGTCTAATAAATATTTTCCATCTTTCTAAGTTAGATATCGGGTCTGAGTTCCAGCTAGGGAAGAGTTTGACCAAAATTCCGACATTTATATATATATATATCTACCATGTACATAAATATAAAAATCTATATACTTAAAAGCACAGTATACATTTTTATTATCTAGTTTATAATCAGTTTATTTGAAGATTTGTAAGTTAGAATAGGCTTTTAGACCATTGTGATTTCCTAAACAACTGTCTTATTTTCTTTCATTTCTATCTAAATCATAGTCAAAAGTAATCAAGAGTTCTAGCACTTCACTAATAGAAACAGGGCATTTCCAACAGAACAAAAGATCTTCTCGGTAAAACTATATTTCGGAAATGAAGACATCCAAATGAAACTACTGCCACTTAATTTGAATTTTCACCACAATCTTAAAGGATTATTTTTCTTCAGTTGCTACTTACATGACTCCTATATTTTTTTGCCCCCAGATGTTCTAAAGTGTTGCTTTGACAGGTAAAATTTCACTAATCAGCCCAAGGGACTTTTAACTATCCAACTTGCAGAAAAAGAAATGTTATTATAAATGATACAAAATATAATGGAACAATACTAATTACATATTGTACTGAAGGAAAATGCCTCTGCATGATGCATTTTTAAGAAGGGCTGGGAGCTATGGGAATGCACTTGATAGAAATGAGTAGGTACAAGCAGTTTAAACTTGAACCACGTTTATAAATGTTGGACAAAAGGTTTTCATATGCAATTTATATTTTTCTTCTTGTACAGGTCAAGGAACAATTCAAAACAATAATTTCTCTGATATAGTTTTCATGTTCCATATATTCGAATTTGTTAGTTTTTTAAAATATCTATCACTCATTAGAAGCCTGAAGTACATATATAAAAATAAATAAATATTGCTTACAGTCATGCAGATGACTTAAAATATTTCTGCACTTCACGGTGAATTGCTCATTCACCTGAGTGTTTAACAGTGTCAATGTGCTCAACATTATCATATTTAATTGAATAGTTCAACAAGATAATATGCCAGAGCACACATCATTCTCTGAAATCATTCAATGCATTAGGCTCACAGTAAATAAAGTAACACTTAAATGCAATACAGGGGACTTAGAGGAAAATATACAAACAGGAGAAAAGAAAGGGATACACGAAAGCAAATGAAATTTGACAGCGAAAGAAAAGATAGGTAGGTGTATGGGAAGAGATCTCTGAAATCTGATTACACCAATTCTGAAATGTCGTTTTCTCAAATAATATAATAACTTAGGTGACCCCCTCACCGGCACAAATTTTACTTGTTCCAGAACACTGAATACTTCCTTATTAAGCAGGGGAAAGTTCAAATTCAAATGAAACTTTCAAATAAAATTAACATAATGTGTTAGTCTTTTATTTTGCAAAATTAAAACAAGATTCATGTAATACAAATGATTCTTATTCCATTATTAAAATTACTAAGGTAATTAATATATTACAGAATGATATGAGGATTATCTTTCTCTGTTCCATTCATCCTATGGATAGTGATCAAGAATAATATTCCTAATATTATCAGATTGCTAACTTTTACTGGACTCTGAATCGTAATAATAGAATCTGTGTTTCTGAGTCCTGGGGCCAAGGCAGGTGCTCCTGCAGATTCTTCCCCAAACAGCTGAAGGTTGGCAAAAATTTAGGAATCTGATAGACCAAGGCTCAGATTCCAGCTTCATTGCTGGCTAAATGTGTGATCTCAGATAAATTATTTATTGTCTCTCAGCTTCATTTTCCAGAAATGTAAAATGATGAGAATAATGCTTAACACAGAGGTCTGTTGTGACAATAAATTAACAAAAGAAAAGTAAATATCCTCTCCCACAGTTGAAGTTCTATCTATGTTAATTGCCTTTCTTTCTTTCCCAATTCTAAGTAGATGGTTCTTAGAATACAAAAATACCTGGAATGCTTTTAATCAGAGAACAATTAGTGCAGAATAAAGTCATTGAGAAAAAACTGGCCTGGGTGTAGTGGCTTACGCCTGTAATCCCAACACTTTGGGCGGCCAAGGCAAGAGGATTGCTTGAGCCCGGAAGTTCAGGACCAGCCTGGCCAACATGGCAAAACCCTGTCTCTACAAAAAAAGAAAACAAAATATTAGCCTGGCATGGTGGCACGCCCCTGTAGACCCAACTGTTCAGGAGGCTGAATTAGGAGGATCCCTTGAGCCTGGGAGGCTGAGGCTACAGTGAGCTATGATCACACCACTGTACTCCAGCCTAGACAACACAGTGAAACCCTGTCTCAAAACACACACACATATACACACAAATGCACACCACATTTAAAAGAAGAATCACATTTTTGTTTTAAATAGTTGAGAAGCAAAGGACTAATTTGAACTTTGCTTTGAAAAATGTGATTAAAAATTGTGAGTATAACTGTATCTTATATTTAACAAAATAAATTTAATCTTGTAAATACAATTATATGTTAATTCTTAGAACAAAAGAAAAAATGTGTTAATGGCAAGGTAGAACTGTTTCAGATAAATGGTAGTGTAACATGACACATAGGAGGTCATTCTCCTCATGTGTCAAATATTTAGCCCCAAAAGCACCATTTTTGCAAAAGGAATAACAGAGCTTTTATTTTATTTTATTTTATTTTATTTTATTTTATTTTATTTTATTTTATTTTACTTTATTTTATGATGGAGCTTCACTCTTGTTGCCCAGGCTGGAGTGCAATGGTGTGATCTGCACCCTCCGCCTCCTGGATTCAAGTGATTCTCCTGCCTCAGCATCCCGAGTAGCTGGGTTACAGGCGCCCGCCACCACGACAGACTAGTTTTTGTATTTTTAGTAGAGATGGGGTTTTACCTTGTTGGTCAGGCTAGTCTCAAACTCCTGACCTTAGGCAGTCCACCCACCTCCCAAAGTGCTGGGATTACAGGCGTGAGCCACCACGCCTGGCACAGAGCATTTAAAACAAATTCTTCAAGAAACATAAATAATCGATATATGTAATGAAAGTAAAGAACCGCTTGGCTACATAACCGATTGTAACGTGCATTTCTATTTCAATTATCTTAACATACCTTATTTTGGCCTAAAGCCAATTTTTCTTTATTTTTTTTTAATAATTTATTTTTTCTTACTTTATTTTACATTCAGGGATGCAAGTGCAGGTTTGTTACACAGGTAAACTTGTGTCATGGGGGTTTGTTGTACAGACTATTTCATCGCCCAGGTATTAAGCCTAGTACCCATTAGTTGTTTTTCCTGATCCTCTCCCTCCTCCCACCCTTCACCCTCTGAAAGGCCCCAGTATGTTTTATTCCCCTCTCTGTGTCCATGTGTTTTCATCATTTAGCTTCCACTTACAAGTGAGAACATGCAGTATTGGGTTTTCTGTTCCTGTGTTAGTTTGCTAAGAATAATGGCCTCCAGCTCCATCCATGTCCCTGCAAAGGACATGATCTTACTCTTTTTCCTGGCTGCATAGTATTCCATGGGGTGTATGTACTACATTTTCTTTATTTATTACAACAGTAAAATATAAGATAAAATATGAATGTATTTTATAATTTTTTGAAAAATCTTTAGCAAATTTTAGGCATAATTTGATTGTTATTATTACATACGAATTGAGGGAATAGCCACAATTAACCATAATTAACATTATTAATATGATTAACAAGAAGCTTAAATATAATCCTTTGCTTAAGGATTAATTTACATTTAGCATTAAAAACCCTGGGCCTTTCTTAGACCAAATAGCAAGCATCTGATATTCCTTAATAGATTTTTAAAATAGGCACAATTTTTATGACAGCATCATCAGAGCTGCTGAAATTTTGAAGCTAAAAGGTGTGGTATAGATATGAAACACTGTAGTTAGTTTTTTTTGTTTAAATGTTGGACTCATGATTCAAAACTTTGAGATCACATCATACACTGTATGCTCCATTCACCTCGAATATGTTCTTCTATTTTTTTTTTCTTCTTGGTGCATGTCATTGCACATAAATTTTGACACATTCTGAACAGAACAAGAAACTACTTGCTGTCACAATGAGTAGTTTGCTACCCAAAGTTAGAGTATTTATTTAGACATTAAATCAGTACTACTTCGATGAATTGGAAATTCAATTATAGTGAAAGGAACAGGTTTGGTGACCCTTTCTGTGATTACATCTTGCAAATAAATGTATCTGAATCATAAAGGACTGTCATTTTACTAAACAAATTGTTGTACTGGCCAACTTATTACCCACTTACTTAAGTTAAACTAGTACCATGTAAGTATTTCATAAAAATACATAAATAAAATGAAACCTCTAATTTAAAATATAAATGAAATCAGTAGGACTCTGCTTTTTAATATGTATAAGCCACATGATCATGAATCAAGTTGAACAAGATCTTACAAATATAAATGTATAACTTACAACTTGCAGAAAATATCTAAGATTACAAAAGGATTCTTACTGAGGTATTAAAATAATATATTTCATTAGGCTACTTAAAAGTTCTCAGAATTTCAATGAAACATGAACTTTAAAAAGCAGGAAAATTTTCATCCAATTGTCATCATTGTCAAAATGTTAAATGTGTTGGCTGATTAACATTCATATATACATACTACCAGGATCAATATAAAGAAATACCATTACTTTTGCTATTAAATATTTGGTAGAACTAAAGATAACCTTGGATTAGGAGATTTCTAAGTAAAATCTTAGAAAAATGGATCAGTAAGTACTGTTCTATTTTGAATTTAGCCTAGACTGAAGATAATAAAGTTCACTGTTCTCTGAGAATACTTTTAGTTAGGGCATGTGGGGAAGACTGGATAAAATCTGGTCATTGAAATAAAGCTTCCAGGAAAAACTAAAAATAGAAGAGGAAATGTTTGGCAGTCTCTAAGTGATTCAGGCCACCTTATTGTAATCTATTCCACACCCAAATCAATTAATTAGTAGCCAACATCTGGAAGACTGGAATGTGGCATTCTAATGCATGCTTCTGGCCTGTGCTCCTATGGGCGCAGCCCTTACTCTCCAACAGACAACTTCCTGTGCAAACACTAACCAGTCATTACAAGTTCAATGTTCTATCCCAAGGTTATTTCTAGATTTAATTCTTTACTGTTGTTATGGAAAACTAAACTGCATTATTGAACACTTTTAATGCACTGTAATTTTTATATGAGAAAGTTTTTTGCCTGTTGGAATTAATGGTTCATTTAAGCATCAGAATGTTGCAGTCCATAGATTATAGCTGTCTATAATCCTAAATATTATAGCCTCCATTTTTCTATAAATGTCACTTTTCTTAACCTGATTTTCTCAAAATGTACCAAGGATGGAAAAACAGGGAAAAAAAAATCATGGGATAATCTGAAAAATAAAAATGCAGAAAAATGGGACAATTTAATAGTAAATGGTAATTGGAAACCATTCACATTGTAACCTGTATTGGAATATAAGTTTTTTGAGGGTAGGACTGTGTCCTTTAAATAATACTGTATATTTCTATTTATGTAAAACATCTCATATACCCTCACGAACATGAGAATAATTACAAAAAGAATAGTAAGTCTGACATGTCTCTTTGTTTATTTATATATGAAATACAAGTATATAATTTCATGTTTGTATTTGGTTATTTATTATGAATGTTGGCTTTAGAACCAATACATTTCTGTGTCAAATAAGCACAGATGACACTTCGGTCTGTTTCAAGTCCCCATAGGCCTTATGATGGCTTTCTGCACAATGCATAACAGTCTCTGTGACATTCAGGCTTGGATGTCATCCAACTTTTTAAAGCTAAATGTGGACAAGACTAAATTATTACTCATAGGATCTCCTCAACATCAATCTTTATATTTCTTTTTAGTTCTTGCCTGTGACGTCTAGTATATCCTTCTCAATGTCTCAGGGCTCATAATACTGAACTGATTTTGGATTCTGAACTTTGTTTTTGATGTCCATATTAATCAGATTGCAAAGTCATCTTATTATCATCCTAGGAGCCTTTCTAGGATATATCTTACTGAGTCTCTAAGGGACACAGAAATCCTCAGATGTACTTCCGTTAGTTCTTGCTAGGATTACCGTAATTAATTATATTCTGGCTTACCTGTCATTTCTACTCTCAACTGCTTACAGTTGGTGCAGATGAGGGTAATGTATGAAGGCATACAAAAACTAGAATATTTAATCACATTACTTCAGCAAAGAGGAAATTCTGCTTGCGTCTAGGAAAGCTGTGGATTGTGGTTAAGCCTTTATTCCCTACAAACATGACAGGTATCTGAACTATAGTCAAGTAATCTGTTCTCACTAATTGCATTTTTCTTTAGGAAAAGTACCAAGCATTGAAAATATTAGTTCCAAAGGCAAGTATACCTCATAGAAAACATAATAGTTATGATCCTGAAAGGTTGAAAAATTAACATTTTATAAATTGATTCCCATTTTTTTGTGAACTTGGTAGAAGGGCTTAATGTATAAAAGAACCTTGTTCAAAATCACATATTATTTTGTTATGCAAATAACCAACTCCTGTGTTTATTTGTTCCATAAATGTGAATATTAGCAGTAGCATATTAGATTTAATAAGTCAAAGCACACCTGCATTGGTGCTGTAAAAAGAAACAACCACCTCTGTTTTAGTCTTGATTCTGACCCCTGAACAAGTCCTCCAGGGAAGCTGGCTAAGCAGGGGCAGATTTACAATATGTCCTCAGCCAGCCACTCACAGAAATTGCCCAAAAAGTACAATAAAATATACCTATGTTGTATTTCATGTGTGATTATACATTTACAATTCTTCATTCTGGGGCTTGTTTCACCTTAATAATTTCTTTCTTTCCTGTAATGCTGTTCCAGTGTCAAAACACCATCATGAGAAATCTGAGATTGAAGCACTTTACTGACTTTGTCTTCTATGTCAGAGATGACTTGTAATGTAGCAAGATGAATCTTTCTCCACATCAAATCCATAAAAGGTATAAACAATGTGAAGGCAAAAGACATGCTATACTTGCTTCATGCCTGTACTCTTTACCTCTTTCTTATATGTATCAACCTGTTGAAGGCAGCTCCTATGATAGATTTGCAATGTAATTTTAATAAAACCATGTTATCATGGAACATCTCAATTGGTCTGTCAAAAAACTAGCCCAGATACTGAACCTGAAAATAACAATATATTTCCCTGAATCATCTATTGGTTTAGGAATTGGAATAATAAAGGGAGGCTAAAAGCAAAATTAATACCCTTGTGAACATTCAGGACAGATGGTAAGTGACTAGGGACAATGTGAAGGATAAGAAGAATCTTGAAATTAAAATCATCCTTGAGATAAAAGACATTGAGCTCCTCTTGAAAATCAATGGTAAGATATTATCTAACAGTGCTATTTATTACCCAGTTTTTGGAGATTACTAAGTAGCAGCTAGGTAGTACATTTTGGAAGACTGCTTAATTAGTCATATTTTATTGAAATATAAAGGTAAAACACTTCTGTTAGAGTAATAGCACAGTTTCTTAAAGTAATGGAAATCCAGCTGGGCATGGTGGCTCAGGCCTGTAATCCCAGCACTTTGGGAGGCCAAGGCGGGAGGACTGCTTGAGCCCAGGAGTTCGATACCAGTCTGGGAAACATGGTGAGGCCAGGTCACTACAAAAGTTTAGAAAATAATAATAATAATCAGCAAGGCACAAGCTTATAGTCCCAGGTACTTGGATGGCTGAAGTGGGAGGATCATTGAGCCCAGGAGTTTGAGGCTGCTCTGAACTATCACTGTGCCACTACACTCTAGAGTGAGAACCTATTTTGGAAAAAAAAAAAAAAAAAAGAAAGTAATGGAAATCCTATCCTTCACTGCCTTAAATCAAGGGTCATCCTCTCCTCTTATGAATATACTCCTTCTTCAATTACTTCCTTAGAACTTCCGAAAAAAGTTAACAGTTCCAACAGTGAGAGCAAAGGTCACATCTGCCTTCACCAGGATCTTTCTGACCTTTATGAGTTTGTCAGTATTCTACGCCATCGTTGACTGGAACAAAGTTGTGCTCACCGGGCGTGGTGGCTCACGCCTGTAATCCCAGCACTTTGGGAGGCCGAGGCAGGCGGATCACCTGAGGTCAGGGGTTGGAGACCAGCCTGGCCAACATGGAGAAACCCTGTCTCTACTAAAAAATACAAAATTAGCCGGGCGTGGTGGCACATGCCTGTAATCTCAGCTAGTCGGGAGGCTGAGGCAGGAGAATCGCTTAAACCTGGGAGGCGGAAGTTGCAGTGAGCCGAGATCACGCCACTGCACTCCATCCAGCCTGGGCAACAAGAACAAAACTCCATCTCAAAAAAAAAAAAAGTCAGTTGTTGTGCTTACAATTTTCAGTTGATCATAAGGCTCTTCCCTTTCTATATAAATAAAAAACATCCGGTAGGATGTTTTGAAAATTCCACACACTGAAAAGGGATTCCTGAGTATAAGAATTAAGCAGTTTTCTTTTCCAAAGTCATCAGGAAACACTAGAAATATTTATGTCACAAACAAATCTACAATGTTCATTTACTCCTTCTTAACATATTAATAAATATCTACTTATTAAGTGACAGAAGAAAATCTAAAAGGAAACCTAAGTACATCTTCAAACTGCCATCAAAATACAATTGCCAAAAATAAGAGAAAAATTATAATATTTACTATATTATTCACTCAAAACAGCTATCATAAGAAATATCAGATTTTTGTCATACTTAAACTATTTTGCAGTTTCATATGTTTTAAACCTAATATTTGGTGGAGGAGGGCTTTACCCTTTTATCAGTGCTTAAGGTCTCTACCGTTGTTATCTAGACTTGCATATGCCAGGCCAAGAGCTGGGTTTATTACTGTGAATTAGACAAATGAGGTCCTTGTTCTCAAGAACATTATAAAAAGATGATGACTATAGATAAGCCATAAGAAAATATGTCAGATGGGGCAACTGCCTTAGATGCAGTGATCATAAAGATCTCTCTGAGTGCATGACATTTAAGCTGATAACTAAAGGATGATAATAAACGTGCCTTTCAAAGAGATGAGGGAATTCCATGTCTGCATTGGTAGCAGCCAAAGTAAGAGCCAAGTGAAGGAAAGGAAGGAGCTTGATATAATTTCTTTAAACAAGAAAGAACAAA
This sequence comes from Gorilla gorilla gorilla, assembly GCF_029281585.2. Lineage (NCBI taxonomy): Eukaryota > Metazoa > Chordata > Mammalia > Primates > Hominidae > Gorilla > Gorilla gorilla. Next base: position 122,026,188 of record NC_073229.2, on the reverse strand, counting down.
AGAAAGAAGAGGGAAAGAAACAAAACAAAATAGTGTGGTCAAAGTATATGGATGAAGTAGTGGAAAGGGTCAAGATGAGTTTGGAGACGGAGGCAGAAGAATAAATGAAGTCGCATGAACTAAATACAGTGAAATAAGCAGTTCCAGCATCATTATAATAAAAGTTGGAAGTATTGAAATAATTGGGCAGGACAGTTGAAGTGACATGATCTATGTTCTTACCAAATTATTCTGGCTGCTGAGTGTAGACTGGAGAAATAACAGGGATAAGGCTCCTCAGGTTCTAGTTGGAAAACCAGGTGGATGACTGTTTTCTGAGAAACATTGAAACTCCTGATATTGAGAGTCTGAGGGAGGAAGATAAAATAGGCAACATAATACAATACTTTCTTTTGGATGTACTATGTTTGAGATGTTTATGATACATTTAGGAAGAGATATGAGGTGGGCAGTTTGGATATAAAACTCTGGAACTTAGAGGAGAAGACAGAGCTTAAAGTATAAATTTTGGAGTCAAGAGTATATATATATATATAGTGTATCTAAAACTAAAGGAAGATCATTTGGAAAGTTAGCAGTGACAGAGGAGAGAAAAAGTCTCCAGACCAATCCTAAATGTATTTCATTATGTAGAGGCCTAAGAAAAGAGATCCATCAAGAGATAGAAGAAGTAGGAGTAGGAAGTTAAGTGAGGAGCTGGTTTCAAAAAGAAAGGAGTGGTCAAATCTTGCTGCTTGTTTAAAGACAAAAGGAGGCAATAATTGTCCATTCATTTTGGCTAATGGGCCATGGCTGTAATTGGTGGGAGAAATAAGAGCTGTTACAGTGCATGGTAGAGACGGAAATCAAAATGGGGACAGGAGATGTGATTAGATAATGAATTGTGGATAAGGAAGTAGAGATAGCAGCTTAAATTTAATCCCTATATTATGGGCTGTTATTGCAAAACAAGATGCATGTAGATAAACTAAAAACTCAAGGTCATGTTTTTGTAAAATATTACATAATGGCATAAAGCGGAGGGTTTCTATTAGATACCATACCACACACCTGCACCACCCAGTTCTTTACAGCACTCTAAGTCAATGTTTAAGGATTGAAAAATGAAATTGCAGAAAGAAATGAAATTCATTTGGCCTACTTGTCAGATTGCAGCAGTTCTTCATTCTGATGGCCCATTTAAAGCTAAGTAAACAAAGAAACAAAATCCTATAAGCTATTTAGGCAAAAAATATCTGCAACAGAGAAAAGAAAATAAATATAGTGTAGCATATATTGATGAAGAACATATCCAGGAATATAAAATTTTAGATGATAAGCACTGGGTACTGTCAAAAGAAATAAAGAAAATATGAACACTATATTTTAAAAATATAAAAGAAGATAAGACAAGAAGACAGACAATGAAGACAATGTGGGACAAGCTAAGGAAATATTTTAAGGAGAGAAATTATGTCATAATAAAATTTCAAATATGTTAAAAACAACCAAATGAAGAGTCAACAATGCTGAAAACTGAATCTAAGATATGAATAATAAGCTTGAGAAAAGTGTAGGCAAATATAAATTGTCAATTATCAACCAAGAAGGTGGGTATGCAATTAAATGTAACAAATGCAGAATTTAATTTCTGAAGAAGAGAATAAAATGAAAAATATGCTCAAATATTTTGTATTTAACAATGCGACAAATGTAAAGCTGCATAACAAATGTGAAGCTATTTATAAGTATGGGGTCTTCTAATTGTGCAACAATGCTTTCATGTAACATGCTTTCCAAAAATATGCTTGTAGCTTCAGTTTTAAAGAGAATGTTGAAATGTGGCTGGATATATCCAGTTTTGCCAGATAGCAAAAACTGGCTGTAGTTTCATAGTTCAAGAAAAGGGTATTAGAAAAGCAGACAATTTCCTCCTCCTTTTCAGTTTTTTTAATAGAAAGGATTAATAAAAATTTAGAAATCCAAATTACAACATAACTGAGCTATTATAATATCTACTCTGTCTTAGCCTGTCTTAAATACCAGAATAATATTTACTGTTACTAATATCAAAATATAAGATAATGTGGTCTAAAACTGAAAATGCTAATCACTTTTAGTTACTGAGTGTGGAGGAAGTAAATAGTATAATTACTTTGTTGGATAAGAACTGAAGATGACAACCACATCCAAACCTTTACAGATGTCTTGCAATTCCCTCTTCTACCAGAAATAGTGACTGAGAGAAAAACCAAAAGCAAAAACAAATATAAAAATAACAACATAAACACATTTCTCCCATTTAGACAGGTAAAATATGCTAATAAATTGGCAAGACTGGTTGAAATGAATTATTTTCTTAGAAACTATGAATCATTAAGGCTGACTCAAGAACCACTAAATAAGCCAATAACTATGAAAGAAATTAAGAAAGTTATCAAGCAATATTTTCTCATAAATGTTTTGGCAAATATTATTATAATTCTTTATATATATAATATATACATATATATATATTTTTTTTTGAGATGGAGTCTCAGACTGGAGTGCAGTGGCCTACAGGCACACACCACCATGCCCAGTTTTTTATTTTTTTTTTTGAGACAGGTTCCTGTTCTGTCACCCAGGCTGGAGTGCAGTGGCACGATCTCTGCTCACTGCAACCTCCACCTCCCAGGTTCAAGCCTCAGCCTCCTGAGTAGCTGGGAGTACAAGCACAGGCCACAATGCCTGGCTAATTTTTGTATTTTTAGTAAGACAGGGTTTCACCATGTTGGCCAGGCTAGTCTCGAACTCCTGACCTCAAGTGATTTCTAGTTACTTATGAAGTTTCATGCTTTTAATATCAAAGACTTACAAAAATAACTTTTAAAATGATGTGGAAAATTTGTTTTTAAATTATTGATGCACAGTTTCTATATAAGATAATAACAAAATATTTAATCATATATTAAAATTATTAAAATATACAACATGAATTTTTAAAATTCATTTTATAATTCAGGGACTATTCATTTTTCAATAGCTCAGAGAATAAAATTATATGATCACCTCAAAAGAACTCTAAAGTATATTGGCTAAAATTTAAGATCCATTCTAAAATTTTAAATAAACAATTTAAATGTTATTTATAAAACAATAAGAATAAACACTATTGAATTTACTATAGGCAGGAGTAAGAAAAAAAGTCTTTTTCATATTATTTTAACACAAAGCTATCCAAAGCAACTTAATATGAATAGAAAAGTAACAACAAAAAAACCTAAATATCATTATTGGAAAGGAGAAAGCAAAATATCGTCGTTAGCCAATAATATTCTTGTATAACTAAAAAAGCTAGGAAAAAATACCATTAAGGGATTAGAGCTCTGCATCATGATCAAGAAACTAAAATTTGAAAGAACAGTTTTCTTACATACTAGTCAATGTCAATTATAAAATATAATATAAAAATAATTCCCATTTGCCACAAATAAATGAAAATATTAGATTCCTTTGTCTATTTAATAATAGATGTATAAAAATATATAAAGGAAAATGTAAAATTAACAATAAATACGTATAAATTTGATTTAACATGTAGATTTATAACAAAAATTACAGCTATGAAGAGTATATTATCAAATAAAATAAATATCACATATATGGTGTTTTTATATACTGAGAATTTCTTGAACTGACACGTTAAGAATGACAATTCATCTTAACACATAAATTATATGTGAATATCAGATAAACACTTAAGGAAACTCTGATAAATTTAAATACAGAATAATTAAAATCTGTCCTTCAAAACTACAATCTCCAAAAGGTAATTTAAAAAAAAAAATTGAAGGAAATATTTGGTACACATACAGCAAGCAAAGGGTCAGTATTTTAGTATATAGAAAGCATTAGTAATTAATAGAAAGGTTAATGCTTCAATAGCAAAAAAGTGTTAGATGAGAGGAATTCTCAGTCATAGAAATGGTCAAAATTGTATGAAAAATGATCAGACACACAGCGAGTAAATAAAAGTAAAACAAAGTGAGATTTTAAAATTTAATGACCAAATTTGCAACAATTGAAATGTATAAGATCTCTCCGTAGTTAAATGTGAAAAAATTATTGTACATCAAGATAAACTACTACATATCCATTATAATAGAGCGAATTAACACTGTAACCTTTGATTTAGAAGGCTGTCAAATTTCTACAAGGTGTATTTGAGTCAGAAAAGCAAGATACTGTTAAGAATATAGCATATTAATTATTCTGTTAAAAATATAGATGAATCAGTATAAAATTAGATAAACAGCTCTGCATAATACAGATATATTTATGGATGAGTGTGCATGTGTGTGTTCGTGTAAGTATTTGTGTGTGTATTTATATATAAGTACATGTATATATAAGTGTGTATCATGTATGCACTCACATACATATATATAAGTGTGTGTATGTGTGTGTATATATATATATATATATCTGGCTCTGTACTATGTTGTCTGTTCCTGAGGTAGGTATGGAAAGATGGGAAAACTGGAAGAAGAGAAGGAGGGCTGGAAAAGCTAACAATAACTGCACTAAAAAAGAAACACTACATAGGGTGTGATCATATTTATACAAAATTATAAATATATATGAGTATAATAAGCATTTCAAAATTACCAAAAAAAATCTTCGGCTGATTTATAGGATGGTGATGATATTTTACAAGGAAAATGCGTAAATCACAGATTATTGTCATTAATATGATTCTATTTTGGTGGTAGAAATAAAGAAGCACACTCTCCATGTTCAGGTTTGCATATGTTTGCATGGGTAAAGAAGAAGCCACAGCAGCCTACCGACATTGCTTACTTCGGAGGCGGGCAGTTACAATCGGAAGAGGTCCAATGGCCAAGCAATTAACTACCAACATTTTATATACATGTAATACAAAGACCATGTATTAAATATGTTAATACCTATTTTTTAAAATCTCTGAGTCTTATCTAACAAGACATATCAAGTGCCTTCAAAATATTCATTTCTCTTGATGCAGTAATTTCTCTACCATGAATTTTTTTTAAAAAATAATCACAGAGGTCTTCTAGGATTTACGTACAAGAATGTTAATTGAAATTATATTAACAAAAATTTGAGCTAACTTTCCACCAACGAGAAATTGGCCAAATACATTACATAAAATTTTATATACACAGACATAATATATAATTTCTATGTATTTGTATTTTACACTCACACACACACATTTCTATGAAAACATTTAAAGCCATGTAGTCACATTTTGAGAAACATATGAAATCCTTTGTCTATTCTACATGCTGCAAATATTTTCCCAGTTTGTCATTTGCTTTCCATTCCATTTGTGATGTATTTACTATAATCTATGTTGAAAGAAACAACACCAAATGATTAACAGTGAGCCAGTTGATACATTGCATGTAATTTTATTTTCAGATTGATGTGTTTATACATTCTATATATCCACCATCTCTCCTGGACTGAAGATGCTCTGATTATCACAACCTCCTTTCCTGTCCCTACACTCTGTCTGGATGCATGTTGGCACCTCAAAAACTAAAAACAACTACACAGTTTAGCCTTTGAGCTAAACTACCACAATTTTTGAGTTGAATAGCATATAAATTGATAAGTGAAAGTAATAAAAATAGGGACAAAAAAACACCTTAAGGAAGTGAGCCAAAATGATGATATGTTATGATGGTAGAAGCATAAACATTTTATTTACTTTTTCTGTTTTCCAAACTTTCTATCATATGGTTATATTGCTTTTAAAATAAAATAAAAAAATTTATTTACATTTGGAGTAATCGGGAAAGAAATAGCAATTTTAAAGAATGTTTATTATGACAGTGTTTACATAAGAAAAAACATAAAAAGCCTAAATGCTCATCTACAAAAGGTGGATAAAATTCATTTGATATATTCACCCAATGAATAGTAATACACATAATGAAAATGGCAGGGTGGATTTATATTCATTGAAATAAGATGAAATTCTTAAAAACAAGTTGTGTATCAGTGTGACCCAATTTAAAATTTTAAAAATATATGTGCTATATACAGGAAGACAAACAAAAAAAAATTGGAATCATATTTGCCAAATATATGGAATTCAAGATTTCACTTTGTGTTCTTTTTTAGTTTTTATACTATCTAAATGTTTCCAAATGTTAGTAATATTTATAATTAAAATCAAGTAAAGCTTATTAATGACCTAGAAAGAAAAAAAAAAGGGTTAACCTTTTGGCCTCACAGCTACCTCAATCCTCCAGAAGCCCTTCTTTCCAGTACCATCAAACACAGCATGGTTGCTGCCTCACCTTCCACCTTTCTCTTCAGTCCTGACCTTGTCTTAATGAGCATGCTCTTGGCTCATGCACAATGCACACTGCTTCAGCCCTGGGCATCTGAACCCACATGCTCTGGCAGAACATTTCCTGCCTGAATTTGTGCTTCTGCCTACCTGACTTGTCCTAAACTTATCTGCCTTTCTGACCCATCCCCAGGCACATCCTGTTGGAGTAGTGCTAACAGAGCCTTTGCCCCAATATAGTTTTTCAGCACACCTGGAAGCATGCACTTTGCTTTAAAATATATATATATATAATTGCTTTTTAGTGAAATGGAATAAATTCACTCCTTTATCTTCTTAATAATTTAGATGAAATAGATCTCTTTCAAACCATGGTACCAAAATTGCTTTTTAAAGTATCATCTAATACATCTTGTTAATTTCTCAAGAAATAATATAATCAGATTCCCCTGTTACTTCCTTCTTAACAAGAAGCTCCTTTCTCCTCCCCATTACCCTTGTAATGTTTGCAAAAGATGACATTAGAACGGCACTCTGTTGCTTTATTTATTTCAAATTAAATGATACCCCAGAGAATGAACAAATCTTCATTTGTAAGCACTACTGATAATAAAATGCACAACTTATGGACACAATAAAATACATACTGTATTTTATAACACTGATGACTCCAGTTTCTCTTTGCTCTGTAAGCACTTAGTTTTGTTACCAGCATCACATAGTTGGCTTTGAAATGACATTATACACCTCTGGGCCATGCTACTGCTCTTGAATATACTGGAACGAGACACTAAAAGCTGCCCAGAAAAGGAATTTCTGAGGATCCTTGGTATTGGGTTGCACTTCATCCCCACTCTCTGATACACCTGCCTGTAGGGGCGAGAGGCTTGGACTCTGCACAGTCCTATCCAGTAAGGAAACCACCTTTTTCTTCTCAACAAAGCCTTAGTCCATGTGAGACTACTGTAAAAGCTGTTCCTGCTTTACCCACATTCTTTTCTCTCTATAAAGCTTATTTTATCTTGAGGGAAAAATGAAAAAAAAAATGTTTCTGACTCCAATTAAGGAACTTGAAAATGATTTCTCATTTGACATACAAGGTCTAAAGTCTAAATTTCAAAAATTGGAAAACTTGATGTTGGCCTATTGTACCTTAGGAACATGAGGAAGAAAAAATGACACATTCAATCCTGGGCATTTACATAATTTATTTTACTAAAGCTTGCACTAAGTCCCTTGGAGAAAGTATTATTATGCTAATTTTACAGATTTTACAGGTAAGATCATGTAGTAGGTAAGAAACAAAGATGGAATTTGAACCCAGCCTGCTTGGTGAAGCATTTATACCCATTCCAAACACTGTGTTTCCTGTTTATTGCTGTAGTTAATTTTCTGACCACATTTTCTTATTAAAGGAACTCACTTTTATTTATTTGACTTGTCAAGTCAGTCAACAAATTTCAAGTGCTCAGTGGCTGCTATCATAGACTAACTGAAGATCAGATGAAGATCAGACTCCGTTGGTAAACACATCACAGATCACCTCCACCATCACCACCACGAGAATGACCACTCTTTGAGCACCTACGGTGTGCAAGTATTTTACTATGAAATTAGCACACTGTTTTATTTAACCCTCAAAATAATCTCCACATCAGGAATTGTAAACCACAGATACCTAGCTGTATCAACCATCATTCTCCAGAGAAACAAAAACCAATGAGATATATATTGAGAGAGAAAGCTTAATTTTAAGAAATTGGCTCATGTGGATGTGGGAGACGGTAAATCTGAAATCCACAGGGCAAGCCTGCAGATGGAAAACTCAGGCATGATTTCTATGTTACATTCTTTCGGCAGAATTACTTCTGCAGAAGACCTCAGTATTTTGCTTTTAAGGCCTTCAACTGGTTGATAAGGCCCACCACCCACATTATTGGGGGTAGTTTGTTTTACTTAAAGTCAATTGACCATAGTAAATGTAAACTACATCTACAAAATACCCTTATAGCAACATCTAGACTAGTGTTTGGCTAAACAACTGGATAACAGAGCCAAGCTGACACACATAATTAACTATTGCGCTACCCTTCCACTGTAATGCACCATTTTTCTTATTAACATACTATAAATGAGATCACACTCACTGGTTTATTTCTCATGTAGTCCAGTTAGTTTTGCACCCTACCACCTTCATGCTACCTAAATTTCTATCCCTCAAATTCCAACTCTCTTCAAAGTGTCACCTCTAGTTCTGTTTGTATAAATCATTGCCTGCTATTCATCACAAGATTATCTCATTGCTACATTACTAACAACTTGTAATAAGCATTCTTTTGACCAGTTGAATGTAGCTTTAACTTGTGTACTAAGGCCAACACTTTACCTCAGTGCTAGGTCTCCTTTTAACCAAAAAAGCCAAGCAAGGCAAAATCTATTAACTCCTCAGGGCTGTCTGAAAGCCATTTGATGTTATGATTGCAATCATTTGCCTTTAGAAAAGAGTTTTCAAACACATTGTTTTATTTAATAAGTGAAGTGTAACAGTAATCATTATTTTTCATATATTATAGATAAGGAAACAGAAATAAGTAGACTAACTGATTTCCCTTATATAAACACTGTATGTGACATGAGAGGTCTAGAACCCCAAACCATTCAGTTAACATATGTCACTGAATGCTGTTATTATTTGTCAGGCTCTGGGCTAGGTGCTGGTATCCACCAACGAACAAAACAGCAGAACACCTGCTCTCATGGAGCCTAAATTCTAGCTAGTAGACAGCAAACAGATACATAGGTAATAAGGTGTCAGATGATGATATATGTTCAGAGAGAAAAACAAAACAGCAATTAGGGTGCATGAGTTGGTGGGTCACAATGCACTATAAGATGGGTGGGAAGTCATCATTTAGAATGCAGCATTTGATCAAGGCCTGAAAGACGTGAATGAACAAGCCTTGTGGAAATACTGAGAAGAAGGATGATATGTAGAGGGCAGGTCCTGAGGTAGAAGCTGCCTAGTTTTTTGAGAACTGCAGTGGAAGCATTACAACAAGGGGCAGATTAAATTTAGGCTAAGTCATTGTTGTTCCCATCTTCAGATCCCTTTGCTATAAAATTCTACTATTTGACAAATCTATCTGGAAAGTCACATATGGTCTACCATATGAAACTGTACAATCTACAATCATTAATTTATCTCAGAACATAGGCATTATATTGATTCTTCTTAGATATGATGTGAACTTATCCCTCATTCATTAATGGGGTTACAAATTGACTGAAGTTACTGGCAACTAAATACATGAAGGATTAATTTGGCTTCTTAGCCAACCAAAAGAGTGACTGTAATTTCTTTAAATCCTTCTTATTCTATGGAATAATTTAGGCTTGGTAGTGATTTGTTTAACATGCGTTAAGACTGTGCCATTGTTAAAAAGCTCTTAAGAGAAATTACTTTTTACAATGAAAGTAAATTTGAACAAAACATTGCATTTTAAATTTATAACTGACCATATCTATATTACAACTTTCTTATTTTTGCAGATAAATTCTCAAAACACATAAAACAATATTAATGGTATCTTATCCTATGAGCCTTATTATATGAGCATCATTTATCTGCAATCTGTGTTCATATACACATTCTATTGGGACATTTTTTAAATGGTGATAGTAGACAGCCTAATCTTATTGCCTTGAGTCGAGTTGAGTCTAGGTAATAAATTTTACCAATAAAAACTGTGGTTATTACATATAAGACATAACCAGTTACCAAGTAAATTCTGCATGTAGAGTATGGTGCTTACTGCCGTGGAAATCATATAAATATAGCAACACATTTTAAGGTGTGTAAGCAAATTGCTGTTCGGGTTTACAGTGGTTTGCAGCACATTTCTCATATATTTCATTTTCCTACTATTTCTTTTAAATCACTACCAAAAAAATGAGGAAGAAGTACATTCTGTTTCTTCCTTTTCAATTCAGCCAGATGTCCGAACACCACATGTGAAGGAACAAGGATTCCAATGACAAAGAGCCAGACAACTTCTTATGTGGAAGTATTCAAAAAAGAACTTCTTAAAGTGCAATTTTTAGGAATCTGAACTTTGTGAAGGTACACAAAGATGTTTCTATATTTCTTAATAAAAACTATGGAGGAGCTGCTTCAAGCACAATAACAATAAATAGCAAAAAGAAACTTTTAAAAATCCTATTGGTCCTGCAGCCTCCTGCCAGTGTCCCACACAATAGCAAATACTTAGGATGAGAATGGCTCCAGTGGAGCAACACTAATACATTTGACACAGCTTCCACCCCGTCATTATGCAGAGGAGCCTGTGCTTATCCCTTTGTAAATTGGAGACTCTTTTAACCAGGAATCCCAAGATGAAACGGAACCATTTTCCTCACGGCAAAACAAATCCTTCTCCAGTGAATTTTGTTATTGTTTATTGTTACACTGTTTTATCAGCACTAAACTGTATGAAAGCTTCAATTAGTTCTTTATGAATGATCCCATAAAAGCATGTAGTTTCATTTCCCCTGCCACCAGATATTTCACTGAGTGTTATTAAATGAAATATAATTGGGATAAGATTCAGGAAACTTAGAGAGGCTGTAGTGCTCTCAGTTCAGCCTAAAATGGTTAGTCATCAGTGTAGCTGAATCACATCCGACGCTCTGTACATATAAATTTCCATCGCTTGATCCTGGGGAGAACATAGAAACACTAGATACAGTCTGACGCACAGTCTCTACCCTTCAGTGAGGATAAAGGCGGATGGTAAGGTGCTGAGTTCAATGCTAGGTCAAATAGTTGTTATCTCCATACAGGAGCAAAAAGCATCTGTATCAGTCACACTTCTACACAATAGAATATATCCATTTTATATGTTACATAGCACCTATTTTACTGTTTCAGCAGAGGCCATTAGTTTTCTTATTTCTCCTTAATATAGAAACCCTAATTTATAGCTAGTTACAGTAACACACAGAATAGAATCTAACTTCTCTGCCTCCCTTCTCTGTGGCCAAGCTGTAGCCAATGAAATGTAGAACTGGCATATACGACTTCTGAGAAAGCTAATTAAAGGAAACTGACTCAGTTCAGTGCAGCCTTTTTGAAAACCCTTCCTACCTTTCTTCCTTTTTCTGGCCTTCAATGCATAAACTTTGAATGCATCCAGCACCTGAATGTGACCCTACGATGAAAATCACATGGTATGATATGAGTGCAGAAAAATAGAAGCCTGAGTAGCCAAAGATATTGTGAAGCTATCATGCAAGCCTCCAAGTGCTTTCCTAGCTAGCTCTTAATTCATGCATGATACTCTGCTCTTTTGATAGAAACACTATAATAGGCAATGAAATCTAACCATAACTGAGACAACTGGGGATTCTTAATGCATGTTTTAATAATGGAACACCACTACTATGTGTTGGTCTTTCTGTGAAACATTGTAATATATTCTCACATGTCACCTTTAAAACAAACCTGTAAGTTAAGTTCTGTTATTATCTCCATTGTATAGGAAAGAAAAATAAATCACAGAGCCATTCAGCACATAGCCTGGTTGGAGGAGGTAAGAATGGGGAGAGGGACCAGAACTCATACATTCAGTTGTTTCTATTTTAATTCAACAAATAATATTTTATACTTACATCATGTGCTGTTAGGAACTGCTCTTAAGTGCCAGAGGTCAGATCACTGACCTCATTGAGCAAATATACTCTAGGACAGTTTCAATAATTTTTAACTATAATATTGGAACAGAGGTTTATAAAGTGTGGTCTGTGGACCTTTTCGTCACCCAAGACACCTTTGGGATGTGGGATGGGAACACAAAGTCAGAAATATTGTTATCATAATACTGAGACGTTACTTACTTTTTCACAGTATTCACAATTGCACTGATGTTACAAAAAGCAATGGTGGATAAAACTCCTAGCTGTTTGCACCAAACTGTACTAGTAGTCGTTGTACAATATTCCTCCCCACCACATATCCACAGTTACTTATGCAAATAACTAAACTAATTAATTAAAGGATTTTTCTTAAGAATGTCTTCAGTGAAGCAGTAAAAATTTGCAATTTGATGAAATCTTGAAACTTGAATATACATCTTTTCAGTATCCCATGTAATGAAATTAGAAGTACACAAAAAGTAGTTTTGTTATGTATTGAAGTATGATGGTTCTTTGGAGGAAAAGCACTTGGGCAACTGAATCACAGTTAAACTAGCTAGTCTTTCATGGAGTATCATTTTACTTGAAAGAATGACTGACAAATTATGGATATTCAGATACGGATATTGAGCAGATATTTTATGGAAAATGATTAAAGTATCAGAGAAAGAAACCAACAATATTTGCTGCTAGTGATAAAATTTGAACTTCCCAATACTTAACATTTTTTGATGAAACTGATGGTGATATTAACAAATGTTAATAAAAACAAATATTTTGTTTTGATATTTGGAACATCTGAATACCTCTGTGAACCAATACTTTTCAAAAGACCAACATATGATATTATAAGTTTAAGTATGGGTCCATTCAAAGTTCATAAGATCCCAATGGATTTTAACAAAATATGAAACATTGACTGATATGATTTCAGGTTTCACATTGTAACCTTTAAAAAACAACCACTTCCTGAGTTTTGGCGTGGTATCAAAGAATACTTGCAATTATCCGTAATGATAACTACATGTCTGTGTAAGGCCAGAGATTCTTCATATACTTCAATCATGTCTGGCAGCAGATGAAATGAAGGCACAGATATCAGAATTTACTATTGTCTATTAATTTAAACATTAAATTGATTTGCAAAAATGTTAAGCAATGTCATTCCTGTCATTCTTTTTCTTTTTTGGGGGGGCATAGTTATTTTCATAAAAAATGTTATCTATGTTTGCATGTAATGGGTTTAGTGCCATTATTTTAAATTAACTGTTTTAGAATATTTAATTATTTTCTAAGTTTTGATGTCTAATATGCAAACAGTCACAAATATAACCCACAAAAGTATTCGGATCAGAAAGTTTAAGAAGCACAGGTCTAGAATACGGCCCTTCATCTTCATTAGTTGTGCATTATTCCCGACACTAGAAGAAATCTCATTTTCATGGTGGAAAATTTACTGTGAAGCAGAAAACCAAGTTCTTCAGACTGGTTATTTTATCTGTATGGGGCCCATAGCATGTCTTACGAGCTTGCCTCAGATCTCCAGGTAACCCAGAAAGACTCAATAAGAGAAAAAATTTGTTAGTGTAAATTTTGTGACCTATCACTACACAAACCTCTTATTTAGAATGAAAAATGAATACAGAAGGATTACCTTATGATTCCTGATTTTCACACCATTTTTGTCAAGACTGAACATATTTTCTAAAACTCTACTGAGGCATCCATTTAACAATTTAGTTTCACATATTACTATTAACTTTTCGACTATCTCCTCAAAATTAAAATAATGTCAGTCATCTAAACCTCATTTTTATATATTAAAACTTATTTAATATCAGGATAATATTACCTTCTTAGGGTTGCTGTAAGATTTAAAAGAGATACCAAGTATATAAATATCCAAAACACCTGGAACATAACAAGTGCTGAAGTATTTTGGTATTCTTGTGATGCTTTCATTTTCCTGGCCCCCGTGGTTCCTCTAATCATAAAATAGCTCTCATCCACTGTGCTGGCCATTAAAACATGCCCCACAGATCTCTTATAACTGCTGCTAAAGGTCATCGACATTTGGCCTCAGCTTGCATTGCAGCCACAGCGTTTGCACTGAGGCTGTGCTTCCCACAGGCTGCTCCCATTCTTGGGAAATGACCATTCTCAAGACTCTTATAAGAGAAGTGTTAAGAATTCAGAAAATCATGTTGTTCAAAGTTATAGAGCTAAAATGCTGATCATGTTTAAGTGATTTTTGTTAGTAGGTAGAAGTTTGTCTTGGGAAATAGAACTACAGACATTTTTTAAATGGTTTTACCTGATTATAAGTAAAAGGCAGCAAAATGTAATATCAGTTAACCCAGAACCTTTGCAACCACAATTTTAATTCCAAGATTCAAACCCATTATATTTTGTGCATGGTATCTTTGAACTATATTTACATTTTAGATGGTAATATAAACTTTTATTATATATTATATTGAGTTCTATTCCATAACATTGAAGTCTTATACACAGTCACACACACACTAAACACATGATTTTGGCCCTTTTTCAAATGTAGAATGGCATCATCATCTTGCAAAAACAAATAATTGAGGGAGAGAAAAGAAAAATTTACCTAACCCACTTCCTGCTCCTGATCCCCATAATCTCAAAATTAATGTACTCTGAATCAGCTTCCCAAATGTTTTCAGAAATAGAATACCATAGATAGGATTCAAATCATATTTTTTATTATAATCAATACATAGACTAACTGTATGGATAATAATAAAAAGTAAAAATGAAAATAAACTAATGCTGCAAATATTTTCTGTACACTGTTTATATTAGTATTTATGCATTCCATAGATTTTCACATACTTAATTTATTTGTAATTTTAACATTAGCTTATACCCAAAACTCTCACAGCCCAATGAAATTTCATATTAAGATAAAAAATATTCTTTGATTACATAAAAATTGCTGAAGTGGGAAATAGTGACAATCACATAATTAATAACGTTGATGACACCCAGATGCAATGGCTCATGTCTATAATCCCAACACTTTGGGAGGCTGAAGTGGGAGGATGGCTTGAGGCCAGGAGTTCAAGACCAGCCTGGGCAACGGAGCAAGACCCCGTGTTTATTTTATTTATTATAAAAAGTAATGATGATGATTATAGTTATAATGGCATTCATCCGTTTTCACAGAGCTTTCTCTGATATTAATGTAGTTTCACAATATCTGTCAGGTGGATAAAGCAGATAAACCCTTTTTCCTAAAGAAAAAAGCACAATCAAGATGACTTATCCTCAGAAAACTTGTTCTCCTGACTTGTAGGCCCCTTCTCTAAATGACAAATAATGTGAACTAAGTGAAAGACTGCTGTTACATAATGCAACTGCATAGGGTTCTGTTCAATATTCATATATTATTTCCCCCCAGATCCTTGTATTAGATTTTAAATATACACATATGAAGTTTTTAATACCAATGTTTTAAATTGATAATTACATCTTGCAGCATTTTACTTATCAGTTAAAATGGTGCAAGTGAAATGGGAACATTTCAAAAGTAGATTGGACATTAACAAGTCAGTTCTTTCCAACTTAATATAGATTCAGTACAATCCTAAGAAAAAATCCTAGCATGTTATCTTGTGACTACCAATAAAATGATTCTACAGTTTATATGGAGAGGCACAAGACCCAGAATAGCCAACATACTGAAGGAGAAGAACAAAGTTGGAAAACTGACACTGTGCACCTTCAGGACTTACTATAAAGCTACAATAATCAAGACAGTGTGGTATTGGTAAAGGAATAGACAGATAGAGCAGTAGAAAGGAATACAGCTCAAGTGTAGAGCCACATAAATATAGTCAACTGATCTTTGACAAAGGAATAAAGACAATACAATGGAGCAAAGATAGTCTTTTCAACAAAATGGTGTTGTAACAACTGGACATCCATGTGCAAATATATGAATCCATACCTTCATCCAACAGATCTGACATCCATCACCAAAATTAACTCAAAATGGATCATAGACCTAAATGTGAAGTATAAAACTGTAAAACCCCTAGAAAATAACATAGAAAAATCTAAATGACCCCTGGTTTGGTGATGATTGTGAAGTACAACAATGAAGAAAAAAATCCATGAAAAATAATTGAAAAGCTGAACTTTATTAAAATTAAAAGCATCTGCTCTGTAAAAGACACTGTCGAGAAGATGAAAAGATAAGCCATAGATGGAGGGAAAATATTTGTAAGAACATATCTGATAAAGAACTGTTATATAAGACATATAAAGCCAACCTTACAACTTAAGAAAACCTGAGTTTTAAAAGTTCCAAAAAGTTAAAAAATATCTTACCAAAGAGGATATACAAATGGCAAAAAAGCATATTAAAAGATGCTCCATTACATATGTCATTCAAAAAATGCAAATTTAAACAACAGTTAGATAACACAACACACCTAATATGATGGCCAAAATCCAGAACACCAACACCACCAAATGCTGGCAAGGATATAGAGCAACAGAAATGTTCATTCATTGCTGATGGGAATACAAAATATTGCAGCCACTTTGGAAAACAGGGCGGCAGTTTCTTTAACAACTAAACATACTCTTGCCAGTTGAGCCACTAATTACCTGCCTTGGTATTGACCCAAAGAAGTTTTTTTGAATCCACGTAAAAACCTGCACGTGATGTTTACAGCAGCTTTATTCATAATTGCCAAAACCTGGAAGCAATCAAGGTGTCCTTCAGTAGGTGAACTGATAAATAAACTAGTACATCCAGATAATGGGATATTATTCAGTGCTAAAAGGAAATGAGCTATTAAATCATGGACAAATATGGAGGAATTTTATATGCATACAACTAAGTCTAAGAAACCAGTCTAAAAAGACGTACTGCATGATTCCAACAATATGACATTCTGAAAAAGGCAAAACTATGGAGACAGTAAAAAGATCATTGGTTGCCAGGGATTGGAAGGAGGGAGGGATGAATAGGTGGAGCCCAGAAAATTTTTAGAACAGTGCAAAAAACTACTCTGTATGCTACTATAATGGTGGATACAAGTCATTATATGTTTTTCCAAACCCATAGAATGCACAATACCAAGAGTGAGACCCGAATGTAAACAATGGACTTTGGGTGAAAATGATGTGTTAATGTAGGATTATGGATTGTAACAAATACACCACTCTGGTGGGGGATGTTGATAATGGGGAAGGCTATGTAAGTGTGGAGGCAGTGGGTATATAAAGAAATCTCTTTATTTCCGCTCAATTTTGCTATGAACCTAAAACTGTTCTAAAAATACAGTCTATTTTAAAAAAGTAGATTACGCACCATCTGCATAACATTTTAAAATTAAAATCTTGAGGATTGGGTACTGGAAGCAGTATTTTGTAGAGCTTTGGGACTTTTCCTTCAGAGCCTTCATAATGCTGTTGGGCTTGTACTTTAAAGGACTTCATTTTGCTAAGGGGTGGCATGTTTCCCACTTTGAAGATTCTGACATGTTTTAATGGTCCTGTCTTTGAAGAAATGAATATCTGTGGGATTCCCTGATGAGAAAGTTTCCTATTCAGGGAGAAAGAGATACTCTGTTGAAGTTATTTACCAGATTGTGGTTTTAACCTTGGAGACAGTCTAATCTCTGACAGGGTTATCATCTTTTTGAAAATATTAATATGTTTGGAAAAGGTTCTACTTCTGAAGAAATTCTTACTGCTGGAAGGAGGCTATCTTTAAAATTTTAGCAGGTTGTTGTTTTCAAGGATGCTCTGTAGCATAGGACAAGTTCACTGAGAGAACATTAAAGTAAAAGGTGATGTATTCTAAAGGCATTTCCGTACAGAATTCTATGAAAATCAGAATAGAACTAGTGTTTGTCAAATATAGAACATGAAGCATGTAACAAATGTTTTTATTTATTTAATAAAGTTAAAATGTTAAAATCCACATGACTAAAAATTATGTGTATGCCTTTATTGGTCAACATGTATATGTTGGCAGTTCAAATATATAAAAGCATTCACATGAACAAGGATAAGCATTAGGTCTGGTATTGATCTACTAAGGAAGAAAAAAAAATGTTCTTCATCAACTATCTTTCTGTATTCCATGTCTAAGACTCCAAACATTTCCAAAGACAACCTGATGCAAAGATCCCCCATTTGGAAAATTCATGAGTAAACTAAAGGAAGGTGAAAGGAATGAAGAGTTGTAATGATAAACATTTTGATATCATTTTCTATAGATAAAAGAAGAATAAAAAGGGATAAAAATAAAGGAAGAAATAAACAAGGAAATTAAACACATATTATCTCACTTACTTCCCTATAGGATGTGAAACACAATGAAGAAAGAGTCACAAAAATGGGGTTGGGGGAGTAATGAACTTAATAATAAGTCTAATTTTACTAAAAACAGCCAACCAAATCCCAATGATTATTTCAGTAACGTGTGATTTACAAGTTTTTTCCTCTATTTTTATGATTTGTCATGTGTTTTCAATGAGAAATTATTTAATCTGAAAATATTTTTGTGGAACACAAAAACCTCCAGAAGAAATATCCTCAGTGTACTTACATAAATCCATGATACACAATAAATGTGAGTGAGTAGAATTTGATGTTAATGGCTTTACTGACAGTAAATGTATTTAATCTATAATTTGCCCCCAGACTATTTTGCAGTTGTATCTCCCCTGATCATTTCACACAGTCTCCAGCTAAACTGAAGCCCTAATTATCCTGAGCACAATTCTGTACACCATTGCTCATCTAGTCTCCCTCTCCTAGAACACCATGCCAAACTTTACCCTAGCCATAAAGGATCAAGCCAAATTCTACCTCCTCCTTGAAGCCATCCATGACATCAGAATCCACTGGACATCTGGCCTGCAGCAGTATATTTTCTTGTGTATCCATTGGTCCAAGTCTACTAGGTCCCATTTCATCAATTAGATTTTAAACTGCCTTGGGAGAAAGAACTAGAATGCTTTACAAAACTTTGCTTTAATCCAAATGCCTTAGAAATTTTTTGATTTGAATAATATATTTAGCCCACTTTTAGAGAAAACAAATACTGTATTTCTAAAATGTTTTATAATCCCATTTAAATATATTTATGATAAAAACCCAAAACTATTAGAAATTTTTTAAAAAATCAAATTAAAAAATTCAAATTTGTATTATTTTTCAAAAATGTTTCGGCATTAAGTCAAAAAGTGATGTTTAGTTAATTGCAGAAAGAAGTAGGCACAGATCTAATTCTAAATATGCATGGCTTTGTATTTCAAAAGTCTAATATTTAATGCAGAGAATCCCTGCTCACATGTGTTGTACAAAGTGGGATTAATGGCTTCAGTGTTTTGCTAGTTCAAGAGAACCTAACATTGTACGTAATCATTATCTTGCCAATTGTAATAAGGTATTGCTTGATAACTCTTTAAAGCTGTATTTTTCCTTTGAATAAGATGGAATAAGATGTTCACATTGCTATTTTCTCTTTTTCTACTTTTCTTTTTCTTCTTTTCTTTTTTTTTAGAGATGGGGGTCTTGGTCCATTGCCCAAGCTAGATTGCAGTGGCATGATCACAGCTCACTGCGGCCTCCAAACATCTGGGATCAATCAGTCCTCTTGACTCAGCTTCCTAAGTAGCTGGGACTACAGGCATGCACCCCACCACCATGTCTGGCTTTTTCATTGTGCATTCATTACTCGCTGTTTTTAAAACTTGTTGCATATACAGTTGGTTTTACTTATTGTTATCTATTGCTTAATTTAATGTGATTCTATTGACAGAGCAGCCATCTTTGATCCAGAGGTTTACATTACATGACTGCATGTAAATTCAATTTCCCCCAACTTTCCTTCATTTGGTACAATACAGAATTTGTTCATATAGCAAACCATGATTTCTTATGAAAGAAAATAAAATGGAAATCACACACAAATTTGGGTACTAAAATTTCATGACAGAGCTTGGTGCTCAATCAGATGATCTAAAACACAATTAATTACAATATTAGGGTTATCACTGGAATGAAAACATAAAATTAATTGAAATTCTGATACAGAATTTCTGGCACAAATAGCGTAACTGCTGTATGAATAGTATATATTGCAATAGTATATATGTATATGTGTATGTGTGTATATATGTAAATATACGTATAAAATAGTTGACGACTAATTAATCTACATGCATGTGTATATTGTTTTCAGAGAAGATTGCAAATAGATATAAAATAATAGGTTTATTATTCTATTCTTTTAAGGGCCTTAAAATTTGGTGGTAAAGATAGTGGTAAAATTGAGTGATAAAGACAGAATTACAGTACTAAAAAAAAAAAAAGGAGAGTCGTTTAAAAAAATTAAAATTAGAGCATCACCATCATCAAAGACCAAAAGTAGATAAAACCACAAAGATGGGGAAAAAACAGAACAGAAAAACTGGAAACTCTAAAATGCAGAGCGCCTCTCCTCCTCCAAAGGAACGCAGTTCCTCACCAGCAACGGAACAAAGCTGGATGGAGAATGACTTTGATGAGCTGAGAGAAGAAGGCTTCAGACGATCAAATTACTCTGAGCTATGGGAGGACATTCAAACCAAAGGCAAAGAAGTTGAAAACTTTGAAAAAAATTTAGAAGAATGTATAACTAGAATAACCAATACAGAGAAGTGCTTAAAGGAGCTGATGGAGCTGAAAACCAAGGCTCGATAACTACGTGAAGAATGCAGAAGCCTCAGGAGCCGATGCAATCAACTGGAAGAAAGGGTATCAGCAATGGAAAATGAAATGAATGAAATGAAGCAAGAAGGGAAGTTTAGAGAAAAAAGAATAAAAAGAAATGAGCAAAGCCTCCAAGAAATATGGGACTATGTGAAAAGACCAAATCTATTTCTGATTGGTATACCTGAAAGTGATGTGGAGAATGGAACCAAGTTGGAAAACACTCTGCAGGATATTATCCAGGAGAACTTCCCCAATCTAGCAAGGCAGGCCAATGTTCAGATTCAGGAAATACAGAGAATGCCACAAAGATACTCCTCGAGAAGAGCAACTCCAAGACACATAATTGTCAGATTAACCAAAGTTGAAATGAAGGAAAAAATGTTAAGGCAGCCAGAGAGAAAGGTCTGGTTACCCTCAAAGGGAAGCCCATCAGACTAACAGCGGATCTCTCGGCAGAAACCCTACAAGCCAGAAGAGAGTGGGGGCCAATATTCAACATTCTTAAAGAAAAGAATTTTCAACCCAGAATTTCATATCCAGCCAAACTAAGCTGCATAAGTGAAGGAGAAATAAAATCTTTTACAGACATGCAAATGCTGAGAGATTTTGTCACCACCAGGACTGCCCTAAAAGAGCTCCTGAAGGAAGCACTAAACATGGAAAGGAACAACCGGTACCAACCGCTGCAAAATCATGCCAAAATGTAAAGACCATCGAGACTAGGAAGAAACTGCATCAACTAACAAGCAACATAACCAGCTAACATCATAATGACAGGATCAAATTCACACATAACAATATTAACTTTAAATGTAAATGGACTAAATGCTCCAATTAAAAGACACAGACTGGCAAATTGGAGAAAGAGTCAAGACCCATCAGTGTGCTGTATTCAGGAAATCCATCTCACGTGCAGAGACACACATAGGCTCAAAATAAAAGGATGGAGGAAGATCTACCAAGCAAATGGAAAACAAAAAAAGGCAGGGGTTGCAATCCTAGTCTCTGATAAAACAGACTTTAAACCAACAAAGATCAAAAGAGACAAAGAAGGCCATTACATAATGGTAAAGGGATCAATTCAACAAGAAGAGCTAACTATCCTAAATATATATGCACCCAATACAGGAGCACCCAGATTCATAAAGCAAGTCCTGAGTGACCTACAAAGAGACTTAGACTCCCACACATTAATAATGGGAGACTTTAACACCACACTGTCAACATTAGACAGATCAACGAGACAGAAAGTCAACAAGGATACCCAGGAATTGAACTCAGCTCTGCACCAAGCGGACCTAATAGACATCTACAGAACTCTCCACCCCAAATCAACAGAATATACATTTTTTTCAGCACCACACCACACTTATTCCAAAATTGACCACATACTTGGAAGTAAAGCTCTCCTCAGCAAATGTAAAAGAACAGAAATTATAACAAACTATCTCTCAGACCACAGTGCAATCAAACTAGAACTCAGGATTAAGAATCTCACTCAAAGCCACTCAACTACATGGAAACTGAACAACCTGCTCCTGAATGACTACTGGGTACATAACGAAATGAAGGCAGAAATAAAGATGTTCTTTGAAACCAACGAGAACAAAGACACAACATACCAGAATCTCTGGGACGCATTCAAAGCAGTGTGTAGAGGGAAATTTATAGCACTAAATGCCCACAAGAGAAAGCAGGAAAGATCCAAAATTGACACCCTAACATCACAATTAAAAGAACTAGAAAAGCAAGAGCAAACACATTCAAAAGCTAGCAGAAGGCAAGAAATAACTAAAATCAGAGCAGAACTGAAGGAAATAGAGACACAAAAAACCCTTCAAAAAATCAATGAATCCAGAAGCTGGTTTTTTGAAAGGATCAACAAAATTGATAGACCGCTAGCAAGACTAATAAAGAAAAAAAGAGGGAAGAATCAAATAGACACAATAAAAAATGATAAAGGGGATATCACCACCGATCCCACAGAAATACAAACTACCATCAGAGAATACTACAAACACCTCTATGCAAATAAACTAGAAAATCTAGAAGAAATGGATAAATTCCTCGACACATACACTCTCCCAAGACTAAACCAGGAAGAAGTTGAATCTCTGAATAGACCAATAACAGGAGCTGAAATTGTGTCAATAATCAATAGTTTACCAACCAAAAAGAGTCCAGGACCAGATGGATTCACAGCTGAATTCTACCAGAGGTACAAGGAGGAACTGGTACCATTCCTTCTGAAACTATTCCCATCAATAGAAAAAGAGGGAATCCTCCCTAACTCATTTTATGAGGCCAGCATCATTCTGATACCAAAGCCGGGGAGACACAACCAAAAAAGAGAATTTTAGACCAATATCCTTGATGAATATTGATGCAAAAATCCTCAATAAAATACTGGCAAACCGAATCCAGCAGCACATCAAAAAGCTTATCCACCATGATCAAGTGGGCTTCATCCCTGGGATGCAAGGCTGGTTCAATATACGCAAAACAATAAATGTAATCCAGCATATAAACAGAGCCAAAGACAAAAACCACATGATTATCTCAATAGATGCAGAAAAAGCCTTTGACAAAATTCAACAACCCTTCATGCTAAAACTCTCAATAAATTAGGTATTGATGGGATGTATCTGAAAATAATAAGAGCTATCTATGACAGACCCACAGCCAATATCATACTGAATGGGCAAAAACTGGAAGCATTCCCTTTGAAAACTGGCACAAGACAGGGATGCCCTCTCTCACCACTCCTATTCAACATAGTGTTGGAAGTTCTGGCCAGGGCAATTAGGCAGGAGAAGGAAATAAACGGTATTCAATTAGGAAAAGAGGAAGTCAAATTGTCCCTGTTTGCAGACGACATGATTGTATATCTAGAAAACCCCATTGTCTCAGCCCAAAATCTCCTTAAGCTGATAAGCAACTTCAGCAAGGTCTCAGGATACAAAATCAATGTACAAAAATCACAAGCATTCTTATACACCAACAACAGACAAACAGAGAGCCAAATCATGAGTGAACTCCCATTCACAATTGCTTCAAAGAGAATAAAATACCTAGGAATCCAACTTACAAGGGATGTGAAGGACCTCTTCAAGGAGAACTACAAACCACTGCTCAAGGAAATAAAAGAGGATACAACCAAATGGAAGAACATTCCATGCTCATGGGTAGGAAGAATCAATATTGTGAAAATGGCCATACTGCCCAAGGTAATTTACAGATTCAATGCCATCCCCATCAAGCTACCAATGACTTTCTTCACAGAATTGGAAAAAACTACTTTAAAGTTCATATGGAACCAAAAAAGAGCCCGCATCACCAAGTCAATCCTAAGCCAAAAGAACAAAGCTGGAGGCATCACACTACCTGACTTCAAACTATACTACTAGGTACAGTAACCAAAACAGCATGGTACTGGTACCAAAACAGAGATATAGATCAATGGAACAGAACAGAGCCCTCAGAAATAATGCCGCATACGTACAACTATCTGATCTTTGACAAACCTGAGAAAAACAAGCAATGGGGAAAGGATTCCCTGTTTAATAAATGGTGCTGGGAAAACTGGCTAGCCATATGTAGAAAGCTGAAACTGGATCCCTTCCTTACACCTTATACAAAAATCAATTCAAGATGGATTAAAGATTTAAACGTTAGACCTAAAACCATAAAAACCCTAGAAGAAAACCTAGGCATTACCATTCAGGACATAGGCATGGGCAAGGACTTCATGTCCAAAACACCAAAAGCAATGGCAACAAAAGCCAAAATGGACAAATGGGATCAAATCAAACTAAAGAGCTTCTGCACAGCAAAAGAAACTACCATCAGAGTGAACAGGTAACCTACAAAATGGGAGAAAATTTTCGCAACCTACTCATCTGACAAAGGGCTAATATCCACAATCTACAATGAACTCAAACAAATTTACAAGAAAAAAAACAAACAACCCCATTAAAAAGTGGGCGAAGGACATGAACAGACACTTCTCAAAAGAAGACATTTATGCAGCCAAAAGACACATGAAAAAATGCTCACCATCACTGGCCGTCAGAGAAATGCAAATCAAAACCACAATGAGATACCATCTCACACCAGCTAGAATGGCAATCATTAAAAAGTCAGGAAACAACAGGTGCTGGAGAGGATGTGGAGAAATAGGAACACTTTTACACTGTTGGTGGGACTGTAAACTAGTTCAACCATTGTGGAAGTCAGTGTGGCGATTCCTCAGGGATCTAGAACTAGAAATACCATTTGACCCAGCCATCCCATTACTGGGTATATACCCAAATGACTATAAATCATGCTGCTATAAAGACACATGCACACGTATGTTTATTGCGGCATTATTCACAATAGCAAAGACTTGGAACCAACCGAAATGTCCAACAATGATAGACTGGATTAAGAAAATGTGGCACATATACACCATGGAATACTATGCAGCCATAAAAAATGATGAGTTCATGTCCTTTGTAGGGACATGGATGAAATTGGAAATCATCATTCTCAGTAAACTATCGCAAGAACAAAAAACCAAACACCACATATTCTCACTCATAGGTGGGAATTGAACAAAGAGATCACATGGACACAGGAAGGGGAATATCACACTCTGGGGACTGTGGTGGGGTGGGGGGATGGGGGAGGGATAGCACTGGGAGATATACCTAACGCTAGATGACGAGTTAGTGGGTGCAGCGCACCAGCATGGCACATGTATACATATGTAACTAACCTGCACAATGTGCACATGTACCCTAAAACTTAAAGTATAATAAAAAATATATATATACATAATAAAAACAAAAAAAACAAAAAAAAAGAAGAAAATGAAAATTAGAATGCTACAACTCTACATTCTCAAATTATTTTAAGAAGGGAATTCTTTTCCAAGAAAATATTAAGAAAAAGTGAAAACAAACTATGACTTCTTCTGAAATCTTTCTTGATTTGCCCCACTGCCTCTCTACAAAATTATTCTTGCTCCTTCAGAATCCATTTCCTAACTTTATCCATTCTCATCTGACTTCTAGAACCTTGATTCAAAGAGCTCTAAGATTAACAATGATCTTCAGTCACTAAATCTGATGAACACTTGTTAATTTCAACAGAATTTGATGCTACTGACCACTCCTACCTTAAAAATCTTTCTTCTGCCTTTCTTAGTTTCCTTGACCTATCTTCTGATTTCTGATTTTTTTTCTTTATTCTCCCTTTTCTAAGCTCACTCCTTCTATCCAACCATCAATGTTGTAGCTCTTCATAACTTGGTCCCATGCCTCTTCTTATTTTATATTTTCTTTAACCTCACACATGCATGTATTCAGTTAACATTCCACTTCTTCATCCCATCCTAGATCAAACGTGATTTCTACCCAGTAAGGAAGTCAGAAACCTCTGAGTCACACTAGAAATCTCGCGTCCTTTAATGCACATATCAAATGTAGCAGCGAATCCTAGCATTTTATATTATACGTATTAATCACATCATCTTAGTCCATCATCTTAGCTGCACTGCTAGTTACCCACATTCACCCTGACCTCCGAGCTATCTTTCCAGTGTGTAAATCTTGTTTCGTCACCCACTTAACTAAAGTTAAGTCAGTGGTTTCCTAGTGGCCATAGGACTAAAAATTAACCTGATTAATATGGCCTATAAGGGTGGACATAATCAAATCCCTCCTTACTCCTCCAGCCTTATCTCACCAAAGCCCAGTGTCCACTCTTTAACCTGTAGGCATGCTGGCTTCTAGCACCTCAGATTCATTTGTGTTCATCTCTCTCCCTCAGTGCTCTGGACTTCCTGGATTTTTATTTCAAGTAATTTTGTGTGGAAACATGTATTCTGGAACTGAAAACGTCTAGATTTGAATCCCAGGTCTATTTGTTATCTCCTATGTGACCTCTGTGCCTTATAAAACCGTTTTCAATCCTAGTTTCCACCTCTATGAATTATAGCTAATATTTCCCATACAAATGTCTTGGGAAGATTAATGTCATGCCACATTACTTACTTCCCAGCCTTGAAGTGGAATTAAGTCTGATGTATCATCTAGCTCCAGGGTATGTCAACATAGTAGGTATTTAATAAGTTGTTTAATGAATGAAAGTAAAAACACAGGAGAAGGGAAGGGGAGGAGAGTAGTGGAGGGTAAGGAGGAGGAAGGAGAGGTAGAATGAGTGAGAAGAAAGGAGAGAATTTCTTCTTCCAATTTTCAACTTCTCTGCAAACAACAGGTGACTTTGACTTGAATGAACTGTTCATGAAATGTACTAAGAAAAATACAGCTGATGAGATTAAAAGGACAAGATGGAAGAGGGTGGAATAGCGTCATTCTAATACAGTAAGGAAAAAGGAAACATTGTAGATGTGTGAGAGATTATTCCCGCTTTTGTACCTAAAATAGATTATAGCATGAAAAGGATGAGAGGAGAGACTGGATGTGCAGTAATGAAAGCATAACTGGGCTCAGTGTGGTTGTCAGAATGAAAACGGGGAAGTAAATGCAGAAATATTATAGAGAAAATTGTTCAATATTATTTCTAAGCTGACTGTGAGGAATAATGTTGAATGAACAGATCAAATAACTACAGAATATCATTCTCCAAGTATATTTTCGTCTTTCCCAACTCCTTGTATCTCTTCATACTGCACAGCCTAGACACCTGGGAGAGTAGTGATGAGGTTAACGGGAGCTATGGAATAGTGAATGGACAGCTGTTTCAGGGTGGAAGATGTATATATGACATAACACATTTAGCTGATTTCTAAGAACAGGTAATTTCAATGCAGCTGTGAAGATTTAACTAGGCCAGGGATGGGAACAGAAATGGGAGAGTTAGCTATATGTGCTTAGTAATGAAAATCACTTAAAGACCCTTGATAAGTAATTTTTCAATTACAAAAACCCTAAAAATAATTATCTCAAAGGAAAGGAGGTGTGATTGTGAGGGAAGGCAAGAGAGAGCAGATGTGGGTGACACAAAGGAAAGAGGGGAAATCAACATACAGAGAGAAGCATTAATGAAATACGGTTAGATAGAATGAATAAGATCTAGTATTTGATAGCACAACAGGGTGACTACAGTCAATAATAACTTATTGTGCATTTAAAATTAACTAAAGAATATAATGGAACTGTTTGTAACACAGAGAAATGCTTGAGGTGATGAATACCCTATTTACCCTGATATAATTATTACTCATTGCATGCCTGGTATTAAAATATCTCATTTACCCCATAAATATGTGCACCTACTCTGCACCCACAAAACTTAAAAATTAAGAAAAATAAAAATGAGGATGGGGGTTATGTTACAGATGTCTAATACTAGCAAAGTTACAGGTATTTTACTTCTTTTTAAATTTTTTATTATTTTATTTTTCCATAAGTTATTGGGGTACAGGCGGTATTCGGTTACTTAAGTTCTTTGGTGGTGATTTGTGAGACCCTGGTGCACCCATCATCCAAGCTATATACACTGCACCATATTTGTTGTATTTTATTCCTCTTCCCCCTCCCACTCTTCCCCCCAAGACCCTGAAGTTCATTGTATCAGTCTTATGCCTTTGTGTCCTCATAGCTTAGCTCCTACATATCAGTGAGAACATACGATGTTTGGTTTTCCATTCCTGAGTTTCCTCACTTAGAATAATGGTCTCCAATCTCATCCAGGTCACTGCACATGCTATTAATTCATTCCTTTTTATGGCTGAGTAGTATTCATATATATATCTGAGTTTCTTTATCCACTCATTGATGGGCATTTGGGTTGGTTGCACGATTTTGCAATCGTGAATTGTGCTGCTATAAACATGTGTGCAAGTATCTTTTTCGAATAATGACTTCTTTTCCTTGGGATAGATACCCAGTAGTGGGATTTCTGGATCAAATGGTAGTTCTACTTTTAGTTCTTTAAGGAATCTCCAAACTGTTTTCCATAGCAATTGTACTAGTTTACATCCCCACCAGCAGTGTGGAAGTGTTCCCTGTCCAGCGCATCCACACCAACATCCACTGTTTTGATTTTTTTATTATGGCCATTCTTGCAGGAGTAAGGTGGTATCGCATTGTGGTTTTGATTTGCATTTCCCTGATTATTAGTGATGTTGAGCATTTTTTCATGTTTGTTGGCCATTTGTATATCTTCTTTTGAGAACTGTCTATTCATGTCCTTAGCCCACTTTTTGATGGGATTGAATGTTTTTTTCTTACTGATTTGTTTAAGTTTATTGTAGATTCTGGATATTAGTCCTTTGTCAGATGTATAGATTGTGATAATTTTCTCCCACTCTGTGGGTTGTCTGTTTACTCTGCTGACTGTTCCTTTTGTTGTGCAAAAGCTCTTTAGTTTAATTAGGTCCTAGCTCTTTATCTTTGTTTTTATTGCATTTGCTTTTGGGTTTTTGGTGATGAAATCCTTACCTAAGCCAATATCTGGAAGGGTTTTTTCCAATGTTATCTTCTAGAATTTTTATAGTTTCAGGTATTAGGTTTAAGTCCTTAATCCATGGTGAGTTGATTTTTGTATAAGGTGAGAGATGGTGGGCGGGGCGGGACGCTGATGGGGTAAACCTGTGTCAGTCTGATCCCCAGACGCTTTTACCTCACTGCACTTGGAGGAATAAGTAATTTGAATAGAGAGAAACATAGAGGCTCAACTTCAAGAATTTTAGATGTGGAAATCCCTATGGGAAAGGACTTGAGAATGTTTAATATAACTTATAGAGTGGAGAGAAATATAAGCTGCCTTCTTTAAAGCAGGCGTGGTAATTCTGTCTCAAAGAGTTTCTAAAGTCTTACCCAAACTGAAGGTCTTAAGAATGAATATGCATCTTTTCTATTATGCATTCTATTATGTTGTTTACTCTTCCTAGTTTAAATTTCAAGTAATTTTATGCTTGCATTTCTTATGAACAACACACTTTAAATTATTTTCAGTTTGTTTTTAAATGGCAGATTTAGTTATATATTTATAGTTAAATCAAAATGCATACATTGCAGAATATTTTAATGCCACCCCAGTGGAAAAAAAAGATGGCATAAAGGAATACATGTAATACTAACTATTTGACAATTTTCAAAGAAATCAAATTTGCTTTGGCTTTTTCAAGGGATGATTCTCTAAGGACAATCATGTAAGAATCAATGTAAATGGTCACTAAGGCTGTTTTTGTTCTGCATTTCAGGCTTAAAATATGCTAAGCAAATAGAGTAAGATGCTGAAAAAATATATACTCTATCCTGATTAATGGATGCTATAGATATCTTTTTGCTTTGTCTGCTTGGTTAGCTTTGTTTCAAATATGATACAGATCTCATGCTGCACAGCAGATCCAGAAATAGTCCATGTTCCTTTAAATTCAGTCAATGCATCATTTTCTATTACAGTGTGTCACACCAGTCTATGACTGTACAGCATGACTTATGTGGGTGTGGACCAGTAGGTGAACTGGTCCCAACAAATGTACAATTTGAAGATCCAAGTAAAATAGTCTCATGAAAAAATATTTTTTTAAATAGAATCATAAATAATATATAAGACTTCTGAAGGGTGCTGTTTCTTATTTACTTAAGAAATCAACATTCCACATAATATTTTCAAAATCTCTAAAAAATACATCTTGACCATATGCATTCATATGATCTAGTTCTTAGAAAAACAGAAACTTTCCTATGTCAAATTTCACCTTTGTTTTATTCAAATATTAGTTATGAGAAAAATAAATAATGCAGGAGAGTCTCTTTTCACGTAATTTATGTGTAACAAAACAATAACGGGAGACGTTAAAATGGAGTCAGAGAAAAGGCTTTCAAAGATAAGAAATTGTGTTGGTTGTAAAAATCAGTATTATTCCAGTGAGGCCATAAGGGCAATGTGAGCAAAGACATAAGACAGTTAAATTGCTATATCATTATTATTACCATGATCATTAATTAATGTTTATTTTCCCTGATCTGCTAGGTATTGCAGAGAGTTTCAAGATGGACATAGTTTTAAGACAGATATCATTCCAAACAAGACAGAATACACAACAAATTTAAAACAAACGAGGATACTATAAAGGAACAATTAATGAAAGATGGAAATAATAGGTGGCAATTTAGAATGTTGCAAAACTAAAGTTTTCTGCAATACTGAAATCTGATTATTCAGAAATATTTAACCAAATCGAATATTAGAAGTGTGCTTAAATAAAATTGAGAAGAAAATGAGGGAGATTCCAGGTATAGAGGTAGTAAGGGAAGTAAGTCAGGGAAACTGGCAGTTTTGGTAAACTATTATTATAAAATTTCATACATGGTGTGTTATTCATGAGCTTTTACAACAGCCTTCTTTGAGCATCCAGATATCTCTAATCATGCCCCTAAAACCTCCCTTGCAACTTTGAGAAAGAATGTCAGATGTAGAAAGTCCATAAGTTATGCAGCAAGAAGAAAAAATATACAAGCTGGAAGGGACACCAAATATTAGAATCTTAGTAATGCATATTTGGAGAAGAAGATAGCCACATTAATTCATTAACCATTTTTCATTCAATAAACATCAGTTATCAACTATGTATTAGGAAGTGTTCAGCATTCCAGTGCTGAGACATATTGAAGCTTGAGGCAAAAGGAAAAATATGCCCTTCGGTATACACTTATTATCAAAGTATCTTCCCATATTTTGAACTCAGTGAGAAAAGTTAATGAAGACTCTACAGTCACAAGCAAGATTATATACAAAACTCCACATTGCCCAATCTGTTTGCATGCCATGTTCAACCCTTGTAAAATTAACTGGTGAGGGTTGCAGCACTTGCAGGACTCAGGGACCATGGCCTGGTTGGAAATGAGTGTTACCACAGTATATATATAATAACACAGGGTTATAAAGAAAAATCTGTCTTATTTTAAATCTAAAATACTTTAAATTTTAAATTTTGGTATTTTATTTACCATGAATTTTTTGCATTCATTTTTATTTTTAAAATGTTGTATCTAAATATTCTTTATCTTGACTTTTGAATATTTTAGTGCTTCCTTAAATTTTACATACTTTTGGCTTCCCCATAATCCAGATTTGGGGTTCAGACACAAATTATTAATACAAAGTAGAATACAACAGGGTGTCTGCTCTTAAAGAACTACAGCTGTAGTATGCATTTCATTTCCAAATGAATATCCACTAGCCTATAGTCTTTTTCCTCTCACTCTACTATTTATTTTGATGTTCACTTTTACCTCTTCATTTTCATTATTTTCTATCTCCTTTAGTTGGATTTTTCAATTCCTGCACAATTTTTAAAATATTAAGCTCTTTAATTAAAATATTCTCAAAGAATTTCATAATACTACTCAGACGCCTTAAACATAGTATTTAGAACATGAGTTAATCTTACAGATAAAGACATCTCATTATTATAAGCATGAACTATTGTAAGGCAATGCCTTAAAGAGCTTTTAAACTATTGCACTGGCTCCTATGCTAAACAATCACAGATTTGTACAGTCCTATTTGCCTACCTACTTTTGCTGTTTGATTTCTCTTTCCCTACTACCACTTTACTCAACACATACTTACAGATCATCAACTGTTGTAGGGGATGCCAAGCTAAGCATTACTAGTGATACACAAGACTTTGTAGTTCTATCTGCTCCTAAAAGTGCCCTCTTTTTTTTTTCTTTCTCACTTGATATTTTGAATCTGCAATCAGCTTGGAAAATGAATAAGCATAATAATAAATCCTGAGTGGGAGTCTGGGGACCACCTCAGAGTGGCATACATGGACTTTCATTAAATGGGCTTTGTGATTATTGCAACTATTTTATAGCTTTGGGTAGCCCATCTCTGGATTTGCAACTGTTTTTCAGAAAGTTGAATAATAAGTCAGTTATTGAGATGAGTGAAACTTCATAAGCATGGATTCTATGAATAGTTTATAAATTTAATTGATCACTTATGCCATTTCTACTGTGTATGGACAACTACATTTTCAGAAAATGTCTAGTGAACTTAAGTTCAAAGATTTTTCATGAAGCATTCATTATTAATTATAACCAAATATAATTATTTTAGACGGATAGTTCACCATCTTTGTTATCTGTATTGTACAGCCCAACAATGATTTTTATTAAATTAACAATCGAAAGTAATATCGTAAATTATTTTCTATTGGTTTTAAATAAACTTATTCTTTACCTGATTTTTAAGGTGCTGATTGGTAAAGGTCTTGAGATAAATTTACTTTGCATAATCAATAGTAGATACTGTGGTAGGGATATGGTAAATGCTGATGATTTATTGAATATTCGGATGTGATATATTATTTCAAAAAAGGTATGATAAGCAGGCATATTTGCTCTAACAACTGAATTAAACACTTAAATATACAAATTTTCTTTAATAACATGAATACTTTAATATTCAAGTCACAGAAGTTGATCACCGATATCTTACTCAACATATTAGACTTCAGTGAAGGAAAGAACTGGGGTCCTAGTGTTTACTGAATGTATACTGTGTACTTGGCGCAGAGGACCATACTGCAGGAGTTAACAGCACAGGATTCTTGGCTTGATTACCAGCCCTGCCACATACTAGTGGATGAATTAACCTCTCTCTGCTTCTGTTGTACCAGTCATTGGGATTATTATAGTAATGTATATCTCATATAATTATTGTGAGGAGTAAATGAGCATATGTAAACAGTGCCCACAGAGGCAAGTGCTCAGAAACTATTAGCTACTGTTATTTTATCTATAATCTCACTTATTACTTATTTCAATACTTTGAGATTGATGTCATGCCCACCTTGTTTGGAAAAGGAAACCCGGATCCAAACATATATCATTTATCTGTCCCAGTATCCCTAAAACTGAAACTTACATTTGATTATTGTGAAGTGTGACTGTAGCTAATTCAAGGATATTTATGCAATATCTTTGTTTTATGTTTTTATATTATTCAAGTTTCTAAACTGAGAGAACTGTAAAAATAAATAAAATATGGTTTACCTGTTAATTCTGACCATAGCCTAGAATTAATCAACTTTAAGAAAGGAGAAAAAAAACCCAAAATCAAAAAAGAAATTTAGAAAAAGATAAAAAGATAGAAGAAGCTGATCAAACAGGCTTGCTTTCAAAGTTAAAAGTTCAAGACAAAAGGGAGAGCATAGCTTTTATTTACATTTCTTGCTCACTTTCCTAATCTCACTTCTGTCTTTTCCACTGGTTTTCTTGTGACTCTTCATGTGCTGTTTGCTAAGCATATTGTACCTCTCTTTTCCAGTATACCTTAATTTCTGGTCTAATGGATCTTATTGGTTTATATCATAACCTTAGCATCATTGCAAAAATGGATGTAATGGTTTCCTGTACAATAGGAAAACAAATTAACCCCTTGAAAACTGCCTCTTTACTACGTTAATCAGCAATTCCATTACTAACAACTGCACATCCATGCATTTTGGTTGAGTGAGCATCTGTCTCCTGGTTTGTTTCTTGTCAAATTTACAGATTATTCTGCATAACTTTTCACCCTGAATCTCCACTGTACATGACACAGGTAAAAAAGCACACTGCCAAGTGCAACACTCTTTCTTTAGAGAGTAAGCATGCAGTGCAAATTCATGCCGTGAGGATCTGCAAAGCTCCTTGAGCCTATGAACAGGTGTGAAAAATGTGGTGGCAATCTGAAAAAGTATCCTTTAGAAAAGCATTTTTTAGACTATTGTATTATGTAGGCAACAATGAAATTGTTTACCCACAAAACAGCCATTCATAATACTAATATTTTTAATGTGAGATATAACTTTGAGAATTCAAGTCTATAAACAGTCTCCATTACAGAATGCACAGGTAAATAATTAAAAAGTCAAAATCAGAATACCAACAATAGCCACATATTTTATACACAAAAAATATCTGCCTTCTTCAGTTTGCATCACAAAAAGAAATATTTCCTTGTAGCAGCTGAAAACAGTAGAATCCAGATCCTGAATATTTAATAGAAAATAAAATGATATTTATTTTTAAGTGCATTCTACATTCAACACAACTGCATACTCACAACAAATCTATTGCGTTGCCCTGACATAGTTACTGCAAAGGTTTTTCCTTTGCTGTCCCAAGGGCCCAATTGATTTATCTGCCAGAAGCCTAAAGCCCAAAAATAAGATAGCTTTGAGTTTACAGAGGTCATTTTTCATTGTCTAAATAAAAATTTCTAAACAAAAATCTCTCATCCTGTTAACCGCAGGGTCCTTATCTCCCCAGAGGCTACAGCAACCTGAAAGAAGCCATTTCAATTCTTTCATGAAGAAAGATAAAAGCAAGTTTTCGATTAGAAAGCCAAGCAAAACCTTCTTATTAAATGGTGGTAACAGTAACTAGTTGAAAAGGCAAAACTGTTCTAGAATGGAATGGGGCGGGGGAGTAGGAAATTATTATGCATGAGACAAACCTTATGAAAAGATTGGGAAGACAATCAGAGACAGTGACATTGGAGGAGGCAAAAAGAAGTTTATGAATCCTTGTAACTTCTCACAGTTGTTTTACCCAAATCCTTAATAAACTGCCTAGCTTTATCAAGCATGTTTTCTTGATTGTGTGTGCCTACTTTTATCAACCAACATTAACTACATGTCACAATAATTATGCATTCAGGCCCATCTTCTCTGATCTGTCATCATTCAGAGTGCTTATGCAGCACAGGCAGAGGTGGAATGTGGCATGTTATCCAGCTTTAGAATAATAGATTTTGTGAGTCTAAGCCAAAAGGAAAATTATCAAAAATGACTTTTTATAGACTAAGTTTTGATAACGAAGATAAACACAGACACTAATGGTGATGCCCTGGGAAATAAAACAGAGCCATGAAAGAAAAAGATTCTGCTATTTGGAGAAGTCTGCAATAAGTGAAAGAGAATTAAAAAACATTGCTCATATTTTAACTTAATTCTTTCAGTATAATGTAGTAGTAGTAGAAATGAAATAATTTGGCGGTATGTTTTCATGAAAACATAAACTAGTTTATCCTCCAGTTAAAGAGCTGGGGTATCATTCTTAACATCTCTGAAAAAGAGACATGGTAGGGATTTGGGGGGAATACTTTAATTCAGTAAGCTTAATTTTTAAAGTCTTTTCAGTTTGTCCCATGAATGTATCTCCTTTTAATTATTTAGGTTTTTATTAATTTTACATCTTGATATAAAGAGAGATACCCCCTCATGAGAATAAACACTCTGGCATAAGCTATAAAGAGTTGGGCTTTCCTTATCTGCCTGCTCTTACCCTAAGGTAGTATCTATGAATATAAATTTATTCCTCTCAGTCCAGGTATACATTTTGAAAAGCAACTGAATGTGCTCTTTATTCTGTACCACATAAAGAACATACTTTTCCTCCTTTCCCCCAAGAAAATATGAAAATAAGATTTCTACATATTGACTGTAAAATTTAATTGTCACAAAGCAGAGGTTATCCAATGAAACACTATCAGAAGGCATGGCTTCATGTTAAATATTTTAATGCTAAAATTATTTTATCTGACAGGGAATATCTAAATTTTTTAAAAGTTTACTTTGCAAGGAATTCATCCTAGTGGATTCAGACAAAGGCCATGTTGCTCAAAACCAGATAAAATATGAGAATATAACATAAGGAATTTTTGTTTGTGCCTGTATGTATGTGTATGTATGTGTTAATAATGTATTAATTGTGATGGCACTGTACTATGTTTTTGTTTTTGTCCTATAGTTATGATGGGTAAGTGGCAACAGTGGCTTTAAATATTTCTAGGTCAAAATTATCTTTACTATTTCCTATAGGCTAAAACTTTGAAGCCTAATTTGTCACTAGCTCATGTGTTACAAAGGGATCCAGCATTGCCTCATAAGAAAACATGTGCCCACAAGGCCACCTTCAGGCAAAGTGTGATGGTTCTCTATCCAGTGATGAGAATTTATTATATGCCCCAAGTATTGCATATAGGGTGCCAAACACAGGAGCAGTTTTACTGCTTCTTAAACATATGAATCTGCCCTCAACCAGAAATACAAAAGACTTCCTCCCTGGGCTTTCATCCAAGAGTAGAATGTTGATCTCTCAGATCTTGTATGCCCATCAAAATCTAAACTGTGTGAACTATAATGCTTGGGGAAAAAGAAACCCCCAAAACTGAAGGCCGTTCTCTGTCTTATAAATTGTAACTTCTGCTTTGAATCAGAACGTTCCACAAGAGGGTATGATATATTGCATTTACTGGCCCCACACAAAATTGATGTCACTGAGTTGTGTATTGATGCCCCGATCCACTCTATAGAAGGATGCATACAACAAAGCAACTCCATAAAATTCCTATAAATAAAATTGCAGTTCACACAGCAAGGTTGCAGAAGAGGTTACACCCTGCATCATCTGATGTTCTTCATATCAAGAGTCACATAGGAAATGTCATTTAGAAATCAGTACTCAAAAAAATCTATGCTTCCCTGAGAAACTATTAGAGCTTATCTTTGTTGATACTAAGCTTTAGAAAACCAAATTTATCGATTTTATTCCCATTTTTCCTGTATTACCCATCATTTCAACTATTTTTGGGAAACAGGGTGTGGCGCAAATAATAAAAGAAATGGTTAAAATGAATGAGCTCATATTACAAAAGTCCTACAGACTAACTAAAAGGAACACCTGACTCACATTGGCTTGAGCAGCACAGTCATGTTCTAGAGGGAGGTGGTCCATGGCTGGTGCTCAGCAGTGTCATAAGGACCAGGTTTGCTCCACCTTTCTGCACTGCTTAGACTTTTTTTTTTTTTGATCTCTGTGCTTGCTGACTCTTGGTTGTAAGATTGCTGCCACAACTCTGCATAATAAAACTATATTCAAAGATGCGATGAACAAGGAAGGACAGCACTAGCCACACCTGGGTCAGGAAGAAAGTATCACTAGATGCTCGCCCAGCAGACTTTTCCTCATGCCTCATTGGATATAACGAGAACTTACGGCTCCCCTATTGCTGCAAGGGAAGCTGAGAAAGAGCATACTAGGCTTTCCAGAATTTACAGTAGGGGTGGCATGAGAAAGGGCAGTGGCATAAGGGCAGTGGTATGTGGCTGGTAGATTATCCAGAACAAAACAAAACAAAAATTATGCTCTGCCACAGTTATTGAGAAACCTCAAAGAAAGTTTCTAAATACTAGTCATTAAGTTCAAAAATAATAAATTATCATATGAGTATGGCAATATTATAAAATAGCTAAGAAAGTGGTAGAGTTTTGTATTCATAATCTGGATTATGAACACTTTTAAAATGTGTTCATTGTGATGGCATCATACTATCATTAGCTGAGTTCTCAAGGCCCCAAATAACATGAAGTTTACTTTTAGGATAGTGGATGTAAATCCTGCATCAGAATGAGTTCTTAATAATGTGTAACCTTTTTGGCCAACTTCTTGTGAAACCTAATAGACCATCATTGTTTTTATACTGTATGAAGTGTGACAAAGAATAAAACATCCACTCTGCCTGTATCCTTTTTTGTACTATGTTCCTGCATTATTGGTATTATATTTCATTTGTCTTTTCTTAGCAAAAATCTTTTCAAGTCACTTATTCCTTTCATAGGGGTTCATTTAAATGGGTAATATAATTCATAAATCCACTTACCTTGGCATGTAGAAACTGTAATATTTGACACTAAGATTAGTATGCATCAGGCATAATTCAAAAGGTTTTATTCATATTTTCTGATTTTGTCATCATAACAGCCAAACAAGACAAGCAATGTTAGTATCTCCATTTTATGGATAGAAAAAAGGCTTAATGTGGGTTTAGAGGTTACTCACCTAGTAAGTTGCTGAGCTTGAATTCAAAACCAGGTTGGTCTGATCCCAAAGTCTTCTTTCTTAATCACTCTACCAATACATCAGTTAATTGAGTAATCAATCAAAATTCAACCACGCACAGTTCTCCATGAAATGGAATTTTAAGGCACACTCAAGATCTAAGAAAAAGGAATTAAAACAAAACAAATACAATGTTATGGACTTATTGAAGGTAAATCTCTGGGGAAATTCAATGCAATTTTACATTTGTGTATAATGTAAGGTACAACAAAGGTTTATCTCTAGCATAATGGCTAGCATCAGAATGTTCTTAATCACTATAATTTATAAGAAAAAATGAACATATTATATGAAAGCTGAAAACCAAAGGAATATTCTAGTAAACATTCAACCAACAAGGAAATTCAATATTGCTGCAAGGGAAGCTAAGAAAGAGCTTTTATTTTAAGGCCCTATTCAGTTAATTAAAGACTTTACTATATATATTGGAAAAGTCATGGGATTTCTATCCCCAAATCTTCCATGAATGCAGTGGTGACATAAACAACTGTGAACTTCCTATAAAGAAACAAATAAAGTAGCAAATTCAATGATCATCTGAGTATCTGCTGACATTCTCATTAGAATTCTTAAACACAGGAGGCTCATGCCTGTAATCTCAGCACTTTGGGAGGCGGAGGCTGGCACATCACGAGGTCAAGAGATCGAGACCATCCTGGCTAACACGGTGAAACTCCGTCTCTACAAAAAATACAAAATATTAGCCAGGCATGGTAGCGGACGCCTGTAGTCCCAGCTACTCAGGAGGCTGAGGCAGGAGAATGGCGTGAACCTGGGAGGCAGAGCTTGCAGTTAGCCGAGATCGCACCACTGCACTCCAGCCTGGGCAACACAGCGAGACTCCATTTCAAAAAAAAAAAAAAGAATTCTTAAAAGCAG
Source organism: Gorilla gorilla gorilla (assembly GCF_029281585.2). Lineage (NCBI taxonomy): Eukaryota > Metazoa > Chordata > Mammalia > Primates > Hominidae > Gorilla > Gorilla gorilla. The sequence continues at coordinate 121,986,645 of NC_073229.2, read as the reverse complement.
ACACCATGCACATGTTGTGGGCCACCAGGTTAGTTCATACTTAATAGCAGTATATTGACTGTCACCAAACAGACCTCATTCTACACCATAATCCAGCTAAAGCATTGCACCATTTCCCCAAATTCTTAGGATTTTTTGTTTTTGTTTTTGTTTTCCCCTCGTGGATCTTATGCTGACAAATTTAAACTAGAATGTTTTTAAATGCATCTATTTGACCTTAAATTATGATTCCAAACACTATCAAGCTTTTTGTTCTAACTCAGATGTGGTAATTAAAAAATAATTAAAATGCTACTATCTAATAAAACGAAACTTTCATCCAGTCTGCTGTTACATTTCATTTGAATCATTACAAACAATCATTTTGTAGATATCATCAGCATTTCCAGATCATGTTATTAAGAAATAGGTTGTTTGGTTCTTATCAGTCTCTTATTTTCTTTGAGAAATTAGGTATTTCCCCTGTTTTGCCATCAATCTCTAAAGTGATAAAGTTTATTTCTAATTATTTAGATTTGGGTGCAGAATGTCATATAAATCGGGTTCAAACTTATTTGATGTAGGGAAAACAGTGAAAAAGTTCTCAGAAGCACGAACTGATGCTTGGGTATAGTTGTTATGGACTACAAAACACAGATGCTCTTTTACCCTCTTTTCCCCAAACCAGTCTATGTTTACGTTGAATCACTTCCTAGAGCTTGAGAAATCTTGTTTAGCTTTTTTTGTGTGTTAAATAGTTTTCCAGCTCAATGTCATCAATTTTTACACTCAAACAAGTATGTGTCTCCTTCTTGAGGTTTGGTGGCATATATTGCCAAATCAATTACATTCAGAATCATGCATCCAGTCCTAATTTAGATAGGTTTGAAATTTTACTTAAAGGCCTTTTATCCATGCTACTAGGAACACCGAATATGTGATATGATCTGCCAGATGGCTTCACCTGCAGTCTCACTTCACACATGTAAAAGGGCTTGCCTGGTATAGAAAGTCCCCAAACAAGTAAACACAAGCATCTTTCTCAATATAAATAAAATTATCTTATATAAAAATAATACTTTCAATTGAGATACTTGTATGTTCCTAAATTTTTGCGTGTATGAAGTTTAACGCACTCCACAATTTATTTGCCACCCTTCCCAGTTAAAACTATTAGTACACAAACAATAGAACTGGTCAGAATCTTACAGGGAAGTTTAATATGGTCTCTGTCTTCAAGAGAATAATAATAAATATACAATGTAATCTAATTTTGACATCCTTTCAAGTGTTCTGGGAATATAGTGATTTACATATGCTGTTAGGCCTGGAGGTTTTCAGGAAAGGATTCCCTGGAATAGGTGATGTTCTAGCTGAATCTTATGAGTTTAATTTGGCCAGGAAAAGGTGAAGAAAGCATCTAGTCAGAGAGAAGATCCCCAAGACAGGTATGCAGGATGGTCAGGAAACAACACCCAGATTCTTATGCCGGAATATAAGGCATGAGACATATTAGTGGGACCTGAGTCTGGAGACTGGATACAAGTGCCAGGTAAGGCCATTCTAAGAGGTTCAAAATGCACCATAGATCAAAAGGAGTCAACAACGGGGTTTAAAAGGGAAATAGATGGGTTAGGTTTTAGGTCTGCATTTTTGAATTATTGCTTTAACTGCAATCATTGCCACAGGTTGACTAAGGAAGAAAAATGAGAGGTATGATCTCTCATGGGAGAGAAGGAGTTTCTCCTAATGAGATCTGCCTCCTCACATGCAGAGACCCTTGAATCTGCGAGTTCCTTGTGCACATCTAATTCTGGACTTGCATTCTACAGCTACTTTTTCCCTCCCCTTCATGAGTTAAGCCTCATGTACCATTCTCTTCCCTATACCCTGATTTAACTTCCTTAATTCTACTATTCTCTAAGACTCCAGTCAACTCCTATCAACTTCCTTCTCCTGGAGAAGAGAAATAAAAAGAAGCAAATAAATTGCATTCTTCAATGAAACAGGCTGCAAATGCATAATATTAATCATATGTTTACATATTTCACATACCAAACTATTCTAAAACCAAACAGCTACAGTGTGGCTCTATGTAATTAGTTTCCTTATATTTTATGTTTATCCAGCGATATATCCATTTTATGATAAAAATAATTTTCGTAGATACATATACAACACCAGCCAATGACATAAAGAATACAAGTAAAAGTTATATTCCAGGAAAAAATCAAATGATTAATTCCTAAGTGTTCAAGTAGAACATTAAAAGAGAAACAAATAGTACTATACACATAGGTATGTGTGTGTACATATACACACAACTATGGGAATAATTATTTTTCTATTTTAAGATATGTTGTTGAGCTTACTTGGTTGCTAGAAAGATCTTTGTAAAAAGCACCCTGAAATAGCACCATGGAGACTTAAGACAAAAAAAAAATTCCACTACTATATAGCTTTCCGTGTGGAAACCATAATGCTCTTGATAAAGACCATCATGTATTGGGACATATATGCTGTTTTCTACTATTTCTTTGATTAGCCCTCATTCTTGCTCTTCAGGGTTTCTATCATAATACAATAAAATAAAATTTTAAGCCCAGAAGGATTTTTACAGTAATGCAAGCTATTGATTGGTGCATTTTTTTCAACCAAAGCTTACTATTGCGTCCAGATTCCTTACAGTTCCAATATGCCCAGCGGGTTAATATTAGGTAAGGTACAAGCTGTTAGAAAACTACTAGTACATTTTTTTTTTCCACTCAGTGTTGCTACATATTTCAAGCTCCTATGGGGAAATAATGAAAACTTTCTTTGTTTTATCCAAACCTCAGAATTCAGATATGCTTTGAGTGATAAAGGTCAGTCATAAAGTACTCATTCAAACCATGATTTTCCATTGTTGGTTAATGCTAAGTTTTTTGTTATTTTTAATTTTTATTTTTCATAATTTCAAGGTAGTTTTTCAGCCACATCCCCTGCCCTGCCTACCCCCTCTAGTAGTCCCAAGAATCTCCTCTTCCTATTTTTATGTCCATGTGTACTTGGTTGAAACATTTATTTTCAGGGTCATGATCATGCTTGTTGTCTCACACAGAATGACATCCTAAATAGCGACCTCCCCCACCACAGAAGACTAGGGGTAAACTATAGACATTGTTATTGTCTTCTCTAACTTAGCATCTTATCTTTCCACAATCTGCCCCTTCCAGTCTCTGCTTGAACCTTCTTCTTCTGACTTCTGGTCTCAGGTCCTTTGGCTATTACAGCTAGATGCATCCTATGCCTAATCTCTAGAGACTGGCCTTCATTCAAAGGCAACTTTAGGAAAAGCTTAAGCTTCAGGGGCCCTCCTTTGCACAGACCCCTTCCATGGCCCTGAGTGGGACCTAGCAATTTGCCCACAAAGTCTTTCTTTATAGTTATGTTGAAAATGTTACAATTTTTATGTTTGTTTGTTTGTTTCTCCCAAACAAGACTACCCCTCCCATATCTTATAAGCTTCAGGACCCACAAAACCCAGGATTACTTTTAACTTCAGAACTAAGCTGGCTTTTTGATTGAAGTTCTCCTTGCAGAGCTCTTTTCTCTCCATCTGTACCAGCTGGGTTCTACTCACTGAGGCCGGTAGGCATGTTCTGGCTTGGCCCCTCACTCTTCAAGACTTCCAGGATCACTGCCCTGCCAGGTTCAGCTCTGGGTCCTGCTTATCAGTGTAGCAAAATCAGTATAGGAGAATGAAGTACAGTAAATAGTAAAAAACAAAAATTGCCCTAAAAGCATATATGTGAATAAAATGCAAAATTCAGACCCCCAACATAGGATAGAAAACAGTTTATTTTCATCATCTGCTGCCAATTTTTCTGGGACTTATCCTAGAATCAGATGAAAACTGAGAAAAAGAAAACTTACTTTGAATGCCAAACATATCTAAATATCTCTGAGTGACAAGGTTTAGCCACAGATCTTGGGTCTTGAAAGTATGTTTGTTTCCACCTAAATGCCTGGCACCATCAAAGACTACAGAGCAAGTAGATGATGCTATGCATGTGGGGCTGTCCACCTGCAGAACGGCAGGTGGAAAATTATTCAGGAGAAGGAATTTAATTGGTGACCTTTAAAATAATGACTCATTACCTTAAAAGACTTTTATTATGTCAGCATGAGTACTTCAATTGAAATTAATATATTTAAATCAAAAACAGTAGGTCTTATTTAACCTATCTTTAACCAAAAAGTACATTTTAAATAATTTATTGTGATTCTTTACCTTCCCCCTTCCCTTTTCCTCCTTTTCCTTTCCTCTTTTCTTTGTTTCTTCCTTTCTCCTTCTTTTCTTTCTTCCTTCCTTCCTTCCTTCCCTCCCTCCATGAAACTCTCCTTTTGTTTCTTGGGCGGTTTCCATTTGCTCATTTGCAAATCAAATAGTAACTGCAGAGAAGATTCTAACTCTAAATAGTCAAAGCCCTTTCTCCATCTCCTGGATGCTACTGACCAAAGCGACTTCAGGATTAACTCTCCTAATCAGGCAAATAAGTCAGGCAGACCAGCATTCAATTTTTGATTTGGCTCCTATTAGCTGCTACATGAATTTACCTGGACATAGAAATGAGATAATACATGTAAAGCACCTAGTAATGATCTGGGCCCTTAACAAAAGTTAGTTAATTGCATTCTTCCTCATAACTTACTACTTTTCTCCTAAATGACCCAAGAAGAGAAAAGTCATGGCATATACTATATGCCCAGCCCTTAGGCAGCCATTTCAGTTCTTATATTTGGCCTGCAATTTGCCCAAAAAGAATGACTGAGATGGTTGGAAGCTCATTAACCAATATGCTGAATGTATTATATGATCCATAAAAATTAGATTCCCACATGCTAACATGGATGTGAACCTAGTGCAAACATGTACAATCAGGCAGGTACTCTAGTATCAAGAAAATATGCAGCTGGGCAGAAGCTGTATTTACTAGGACATGCTTGTGATATTCAAAGCAAAATTTTGCTACCAGTTTTCATTATATTCTGGACTATGTAACTTTTATGGCATACACATTTATAAATAAAAGCATGAGAGCCTCTAAATCACTGACTTAGGTTGAAATGATGCCTCTAGGGTTTGGGATTATAAAAAAATAAAAGGAGACCTAGCAGGGATCATAAGGCAATATCCTACAGGAAGCAAATTGATACCTGGGATTACAGTAGCAATTCCTTTCTGGCATTCATGAAGGAACATATTTTAGATAAACAAATAGGCAGAACATTTTGGATCTCTGTAAATAGATCTGAAAAGTCAGGCAAGAGCCTTTCCCTATATGGGTGCAAATGACATCATTCATAACCTTTTGAGCAACTGGTACATTTGGAAAAGCTGTAATTTGCAGATATGATATTAAAGTTGAACTATTCACTCTATTTTACATTATAGTCCTATTGGCAGGACATGAGAAAGGCAATCTATGACTATATTTTTCATGATTTTTTATTTTAATAATATAACTTTACCTGTAATGCTTCCATATTAATGTAAATATATGTCTTTATGGACCTGAAAATAATAAATACTGATTTATGCCCATATCAGTATTTTATTATAAATACCATGATTGCTTTTTTTTTCTAATAGATATACACACATAGGAAGTTAAGTGCCACACAGAAGAGATACTAAATCATAGTTATTTTCTATTTCTCAGTTACATATTCAACAAGTATCAGTGTGCAAAGTACTAAGGAAGGAGTTTGGAGGAGCTTGAAATAAAAAAGGACACATCGTGTTAATTTAGAACTAATAGGAGAGAGGAGATGCTACACAAATGCTTATAATGCAAGAGGAAACTTAGTTTGCTCCATGAAAAATGGACAAACACTGGGCCATAGGATTGCAAAACAAGGCAGAAATATGTCCAAGACAACACAAAAAAGCTAAAAATGTCATTTAACTATTCCTAGAATTATAGACAGAATTTTGAAAAGAAAAATGTTGGCGAGATATAGTCTAAGAGCCTGGTTTTAGGTAAACTTGTGTTTGTTCCTATCAGATAAAACTATATGAATCTAAGAAATAGAATTAAATTCTAATAATTTACTTGACTTTAGAGCATATAAATTTCACCAATTATTTCTAATCTGATGAAAAGATCAAAGTATGTTAGAGATAAGAAACAATGTGAGCAAAAACAAAAAAACTACTAACTCTTTACTGGTTATTTTGTTTGAAGCTCAATGACTAGAGATGGAAGGATGGAGTAGCTTTACTGACATCTTCTGGGAAAACTCTATGGCATGTCCAGGGAACACTGTAGCTTCAAGTAAGACCACATATACTCTATCCTATTTCGTGGAGCACTTACTTTAAAAGATATAAAAATCTGAAACATCAATACAAAGTATTACATGTTGGTTATAGTTTCTTTTTAGTGCATTTTTTACATTTAGTTAACAATGAAAACATATTATTTTGATTTTATTTGAATATACATACATCTGGATAGCATATAGGATATAAATTGGTTGTGCTTGTTTGATAAAGTACATAAATTACTCTCCTTTGTTTTCATGCCATTCCCTTTCATTATTTATAGTTATGCTCAGCGAAGAGAACAAATAAATCGTATGACGACACCATACAAACCTCTGTTGGAAATATTACGTGTTGGCATACATTAATCCCTTTCACGGGGTGAAGGCATTGCAAACAGCTCCTCATGCCCTGAGTTTCCACTGTGCACCTAGGGTCACTCCTGGGCATGTGTATAAAACAAATGTTACTACTGATGAAAAGCAAGCACTCAGGACCTGGAGAAAAGCACAGGGTAGGAGTGTTTGATACATGAGTAATGATAAACAAGAATTCTCACCTACTTAAAAATTAGTTGCAGGCCATTACTAAAACAACTTTCCCATCAACTAAACATATGCTAATAACTCCTGGGTTTGAAAAATTACCATGGGTCAGTACCAGGATATTTCACATTCTCGAAGGTAATAATTCAAGTATCAACGAATGCAAGATACATCTGACTATACTCCTTTGCATAAGCAGTGTAAAAATATTCAAAACCAACAGAAAAAAATGCATTTGTATACTCAGTTTGAATAGAATTAGTGAATCAGGACCTTGCAAACGAAACTTAGGTGTGAAGGAAACACATCCAGAGAGAAAAGGAGCAAGATGAGCAAGGATTGCAGGAGGATGGGGGAAGGGGGGAGTTGAGGAGGACCAAGCAAATAGCCTCTTTTTACATTGAGATGGTTTTGAGAATAATAATGTGCTAGTTTCTTTCTTTCCTTTTTTTTAAATCCAAGTAGCTATTGAAGATTGTAATGATTTCATTCTAAAAAGCAATGCTGGAAAGGCTCTTCGGAGATTGCCAACTCCCACTGTGCAGAAACACTGTGTCCCTGCGTGCTGGTGTAATGGAGACAAACAAAAGAAACACTTCAAGAAAAGGGGAGGCAGAACAGGGAAGGCGAAAAAGCACAGAGAATGTGGTTCCCAGAGAAACAGTAAGAGTTTTAGCAATGACCAAAAGCAAGCATAACTACCCCCAAGTTTGCAACTGATGAAAGTTAAATAAAAGGCTCAACAATTTAAGTAATATATTACATAATGATATTCTCAGTCAAAATAACAGTAACTTGTCATCAACCATAATGATCTAGTCCAACTTGCAGTGATACCCACTCCCCACTTTAAACTGGCCCAATTTGATTCAATCTTTTCAGGCATCTATCTGGACTCCTATCAGAACCAATATATCTATGAAAGATTATTAGTCATGGAAATGTGTTGCTCTGTTGCTTCAGTCTGCCTGCATCTCTACCATTCTTTTCCTTTCTTTCGGCAAGATCAATGTTTTCAGAATCAACATATATAACTACACAACGAAAACATCCTAATTAGGATGAAACTCCTTAGTTACTTCAGTTCCTATAAAGATTTAAACAGAGTTTATTACTTCCAGATTCTGACCATTATAAAAAGGTCAATAATAATTACTGTTTATTTGCTTTCAAATGCTCTTAATGTGAAAGTTTTCGAGACGGTGAAAACTAGTATTCATAGAAAAACTCATAGTCAACTTTTAGGACAGAAGATTTAAGTTTGTTTTCCATTTCAAATAATTTTAATTACAATGTGTCCATTTTTAACCTACTGAAAGGAAAAGGAGTAAGTTTGCTTAATGCCATTATTTCCATACCAGGAATTGATGCTTCTTTGATATTCGTTATATATCTTTGCATTCTAAACCAACTTATAATCTCTGTGTTATTCATCTTTCTATACGGTTTATCCGAGGCTTATCTGAGGGATTTTTTTTTATTGTTTGGTATGAGTACATTTTGTAAATGGTGCAATGCAAAAAAGAAGGCATCTGTTTCTTGTAGCTAGCAACTCACACTCTGATAAAAGAATTGCACTGAATCTTTTTGATGGAAGATCCTCATATTTCTATTCAGAAAGCAAATCACCAAATCTGAAAACTTTGAGGAAAGGCATTTCAGGCAACAAAATGGGGAAAACATGGTAGCCAAAACCACCATACCACAAATGTTGCCAAAATATTTTTAAGCTCCCCAATTCTGAGAACAAGGATCTTAAACCTTATTTAAGTTTTTGGGTTTTTTTTTTTAAGAGACATGATCTTGATTATGTTAGCATATTTTCACTGTGTTACAAAGCCTATTTCTAAAAGTTATCAACAAATAGAACTTTTATTAATTATTATATAAAAATATTTTACGAAAGGGCACAAAATTTGGTTGAATAAAACTCTTTCATATAGGTCATTTACATAATAGTTGTTTAAAATACACTTAATAACAGAGTAGCTATTAAATATAGCTGCTATATGAAAGGAGAGTAACAAAGAACAATATAGGAATTCTGTTCTCCCTGAGAGTCGCTATTTCTGATTACTGAATAAAGAAAATCTTTTTTGCTTAAAATGATTCAAGAACATGAAAGACCTAGCTGTTAACAGGCATATCCATTCTTACACATTACACTCAAATGTCTCATTTTGATATCTCTTGTCCTTTTTGATTTAATTATTTAGTAGTAGTACTAGCATATCATATATAATAAAATGGTTATTATTACATAATAGGGAATATTTATGGAACATTTATCATGTTCTATACACTGTTATAAGAGCTTTAAATATACTGACATATCTAATTCTCACAACTTAAGAGATGTATTTTATTATCCCAATTATTCAGATGAAAGGTTAAATAACTTGCCCCAAAGCAATTGCATTTTAACCAGAAGCCCGAATTAAACCTAGGCAGTCTGACTTGTGTATAACACTTCTAGTATTGCTAACTCAATGCTTTCAATGCCTCAATATATATTCATTTGAATATATTCCAATTGCATTGAATTTTTTTTACAGTATCTCCAAGCAGTAAAAAAAAAATATATATATATATATATATGATTTACTAATCAAATTGTAATACACCATTCAGAGGAAATACCATGATTATCACACGTGTATGTCCATTCTCTAGAAAATAAGGCTTTAAAAGGTAGGCTGTAGAAAGAAAGGCAAAAGCACCTCTGATTGACTTCAAGAAAGGGGAGAAAAAGATGGAGGCCACCCCAAACTCCAAGGAAGGACAACAGATTTCAGCTATTTCCTTTCTTTTCCTTTTATTTCATCAACATTAACAGGGTTAGAAGAGATTACTGTTTGTGTTATCCTTGTTACCTACTTCTTATTTTTAAAAAGGGAAGTAAGTGAAAAGGAAGTGTTGGTCAATTAAATGTTTGTTGATTATGGGGCATGGGCTTTTATTTTCCTCTTTCCTTGCAAGAGAAAGAATTATTTTTTCTAGAATACCATTTTTTAAGAAAATACTTTAATAGCAAACGCTGTCTCTTTTCTTTCATTATGATGCTTAACAAGAAAATCTAGGCAGGTGGTCACTCATCCCCAGCTCAGAAGTGGGTTGCGGGTAAACAATTAGTAGGTCAGCCTGAAGAAACAACTTTGCTAACAGGAGGGAACTCCAGATGATGATGGCCTATGGTGGTCTAACCCTCACAAGTAAGTCATATGCCTATGGCCGTTCATACCTGGAACTGAGTTTCTATTTACATCTAGGTTAGAAGCAGTGGAATTAGAAGTAAAGCAACCAGGACGCTGACACACAAAGTTGAAAAGACACAAGTTGTGTCCTCTAGAAGCTCACAACCTAGGGAATGAGTGAGTAGCAGAGACTGAGAGAGTTTACTATGAGAAGCTTTAAGGTATTGTACGAGTTATTAGGGAGGATAATGCCACATAATCCACGAACGGGCAGGGACCGAGGCAGTGTAATCAAGAAGGCTTCACAGAAGAGATGACTTGTTTCTGGGTCTTGCAGAAGGTTTTGTCGTCAAGCCAACCCAAGAAAACAGGGAGAGGAATATGCAGAGATGAAAAACATTTCTTGCCAGAAGAAAAATAAAACAATCCAATCAATTTCACTTGTGCAGAAATCAGCCCTTAGAAACTACTTACAAACTCCAGCAGAGCAGAAGGTTTCTCATCCATTTCCAGCAAGTTTGTAATCCCACATGGGGCTCTCCTCATTCATTTACCGAGAGTATGAATATGGGGCAGTAGTGGTGAAATCACCCAGCAATGATTTTAACCCCTCAGCCTTCCTTCATTTAGTCACAGCACCTTCCTCCCATTTTGCTACTCCTCTGTTTGGAGTTCTGTTCAGCAGGGTGCTTGTGGCTTTAAAAATGCAAAATGTTTGCCAAAAGGAACAGTTTTGCCATGTAGCAAATGTTCATACTGTGTAATGCTAATTTATGTCCTTTCCTATAGTTATACAGGTTGCTATGTGCAATGAATTAAACATTAATGAAAATTATTTGATGATGCTATTAGGGAATATATTGAGGAAATAGATGTTTGAATGCAGGTGTTGCCACTCTAATGTGGTAACATTTTTTTTTTCCAAAAATGGAAAAGCCACAGAAATGAAAGCATTTGGAAAATGCAACTATTGAAAAACTTAGCACGAGGAATTTTCTGTTCCTTAATCTAGGTACTAGATACATGGATGTGTACTATTCGAAAAAATTCAGCAGCTTTCAACTTATGATAGGTATACTTATATATTAATATGTTTAAGAAACTTTAGCATCAACAATGAAATATTTAATACATTCACAATGCAGAAATATAATCATAGTTTTTGGTTCCAAATCTAAAATAAAAGCACCAGATAAATAGGAGAAAACCCTTCTCCACACAGGAATAGATTGTTTCAACTCTTGAAGAAATGGAATCAAACATAGTAGGTATTCTGGCTATATGATATTCCAGGGAAATTTGCCCAATATATATACTTATGAATGAAGTATGAAATACTATTTTTTAACTTTTATTTTAGCTCAATATGTTGCTGCTTTTGTTTGTACCTTTGTGTTTCTTTCTGTGTAAGAGAAGTGAACTGCCCTAGAGGCTGACAGATAGTTTATGTGGCATTTAACAATAGAAAGGGAGGTTCCGTCAGACAAAAGTGGCGATGAGCTGACTGACTTCATGGAATACTACAGGTGGGAAAATTACCTTGATGCTTTCTACTTGTGCTGATTTTTCCTTTTGCTGACACTTCTGATGCTCTGAAAGTTGCTTTGCTCACATCCTCTGCTACTGGTGTCAAAGCACACTCTCAATCTTCACATGCCAAGAGAGGAGGAAAACCTTATTTCAATGCCCAAAAGACTTAGCTCCTGTCAAAGATATTCATTTAACACTCACAGTTGGTCTATGGCAACTTGAAGATGTTGTCTTAAAGTGTAGGGCTGGTAGGGGGTGGGGTGGAGAGGAAAAGGCCTGGTTTTCTAAGGAAACCTTGTGCTTTCCATATCCTGAAGGCAAGTAATAAATGAAAAGTGCATTTTCACCTGTTATTTAGAAGATCTAAGCTTCTTCAGGAGGAGGAGGTGGTAGCCAGAACAATAAGGCCATTTCAATTGACTAAGAAAAAAGACTTTTCAACAGAATAAAGTGTATTACTTGCAAAGCTTTCTCCTATGATTGTCACACAATCTAATTTCTTATTTAGTCTTAGCCAGTTGCAGCTAATACATTTCATAAAAAAATTTATTGCCAGAGTTAATTGCAAGCTTACAATTTTCTTAATGTGTTAAGTGCTACAAATAGCATACCAAAAACATGGTCATTCCTAAATATGTATGGCACTTTATCCTAATCTATATGAAATAGGCACATGAAACTCCAAGTTATTTATAAAAAGGTAATCAAATATTTTAGTAAAGAGTTGCTATCTGGCTAAATTATAGACAGATGACCAGCAATCCTATTTACTCTGACCACATACACATTCATATCGTATGTTCATTTCAGGTCACTTTTTCATCTTCCTCCACCCCTACTCCAACCCCAATATTCTTTATGATCATCTTGTTTGTACCATTGCAAAACCTATCCGAGAACATAGTGAAGTATGCAAACTTCGTTCATTGAGTCCTTTTTTCTTTCCTTAGACTATTTTTAAAAACTGCATATTTTACACAATAAATTCTAATTCAGCCAATACCAGTTCATTCAAATAGCATCTGAATTTTAAAATTGGCTTCTTTTCAGACAATTAGTCGGGGTGCCAATTTCCCAGTCAAATAAAATCATTTTCCCATTAACATTTTTGGTTATATAATCTGCTATACAAATATAATACTATTAAAACTCAATGTGCAAATTAAGTCCCTAGAATATCTCAGTTGCTAATTTGGTCAGATAACTCCAAGCATACATTTTGCTGTCATTTAAATTGGAGATTTTTCTGCTGGCTGATTGCTTTCCAAGGGTGAGAATGTGGCTGAAGAGCCCAGTGCATGTCTCAGATTTTCCACACTTCATACACATGGAAGCTGTCTTTGGGCTGGGACTCTCTCCTCTGTCTGTAGAGCATATTGTACTTGCAGCCCTGCCTTTCCTCCTTGTAGGCTGCCAGACACATTTGCCCAAAAAGAGTCACTCAGTCTTTGATTTTTTGCATGTAAGTTTGGCCTGTCTGATGTTGTTTGCACAGCCATGCCACATTGTTAGAAGTTGTGATTCAATGTGTCCTTGGAGCCTTTCTTTTGCCAGCCCTGCCTACTCCTACTCACAATGCCCCCATTTCGGCTCACTGTTGAGCAGCTGACTCAGGGCCTTAAAGTGAACCATCCCCCAGGTTTGCCCAGTTCCCATGCTTGCTGCTGTGCTGATCTTCGCTTCAGTTATAGGCCCAGCTGGGGGCACACTTTTAGTAATCCTGCTTTCCCATTTATGTCACATATGTCTTGCAGGTGATGCGGGAAGCTGCCTGCGACATCTGTGACAGATCCAGACCTCCCAACCATATGGAAGGTTGGACAGTACCAAACATTTGATTGGATCCAGAGTTTGGTGCCACATTTGACTGCCAACCTCCTAAAAGGCACACAGGCCGTCTTGAGTAGGTTTCCATTTCTTTGTTTCCCAGAGCTACAATTCAGAGTTGTTTGATTTCCAACCAGATCAGTAATACAACACCATTATAACCTACAGGTTAAAGATGAAGGCTCTGTGGTATCAGACAAACTGAGACATAAATCCTGTTTATAATACTCTGGGGCACTGCTCTTAGATAAATTACTTGATCTCTTTAAGTTGAAGTTTCCTTATTTGTAAAATTATGATGGTAATTGTTTCTATTTCATGGAGTTAATAAAAGATACAATTATGAGAGTATCTCATGTTTGTAAATAGTTTAATACACACATGTAAATAGTTTAATACACACAAAATATACACAAGAACTCAATAAATGTTAGCTGTTAGAATACGTATGATAAAACTGGGTTCTTTAGGCATTACTATAGCGTACATGACTTGCAAAAGTTGTATGTTATATTTATTTGATTAGCTCTAAGTTTATTGATTTTATTGTAACTTTCATTGAATCTGTCTTGGAGAATGTCAAAAGGAAAGTCTCCAATTCTTGCCTCAGTCTCTAGACCAAGTAAAATATTTCAGTCCATTTCATACTTCCTTCCAAAAAAGCATTAGCATTAATGCTTCTTCCACCCTATGAAGGAAGACAGGAATGTCTTGAATGTCAGGAATGTCTTGAATGTCTCAATTCAACAAGAGTTCTTGAAGTCACCTGGAGTTCTGCTCGCTGCTGGTCTTTCCCTTGTTTCTGTCTTTCTGCTACTTAATTCAGAAAATTGCAGTATAGAATTGGTTACCCAGACCCTCATTCAGTTTCATGTGTTTGACCTTTGAGTCCAGTTAATTAAACCATTATCTTTAGTTATGTTTCCCACACTGACTTGTCACTGTGATATCATCTAACCTCACAATATCCTCTAGCAGGAGAAATGAAAGAGATCTTAACAGGCATCTTGTCTTCCATGGAATAAATCCATTTCTGCCTTTTGAAGAGTCTGCTGAAAGACTTCTGCTGAAGAAGACCTTACTTGCTTAGTTGAAAATCCTTTCCAACTGATAAATCACTGCCCTTTATACAATCAGAGACTGCCTACTTGGCAGTCTACTATATTATATTGCTTACTATGAACAGAATACATCTTTGCATGCCTGATCTTCAAAATATTGAAAACAACTATAATGGTATCCTTAAATTTCACCTTTTCTAATTTAAGCAAACTCAATTTTATCATTCCTCATGATTTCTAGCCCTCTCCCCATAGAAATAGTCATCTTTAATTAGTTCTTAATTAATTATAGTTTATATATGAACTGTAATTTCTTTTGTAGAAATAAATTGTTCCTTAAATGAGCACAGCGAAGCAACACAGGAATTGAGTAAATTTTTTGTTGTTGTTCATAAAACATTTTACCAAAGGCAGTGGTCCTATTCCTCTTCTTGCCCTAACTTGCCCTAAATTTTTCTCCCCAGGGCTCTTTTTTTAAATGAGTTTTCTATGAAGATTATAATTTTTTGTACTAGTTTTGGCATTGCTTTCAGAAATATGTTATGTATTTGAACTCATTCTTGGTTCTAAACTCCTTATACCACCTCTTGTGTTGATATGCTTTCCAGGTGTGGGTAACACATGGAGCTGCACACTCGTAGCGTGCCACCTCTCTTGCCTTTCTCACTACAGCTTTTTAAAATTATAAATCAAAATTCCTTTTTTAACCCTCCATCATTTTCTAACTATATTCATCTTAAGAGTCCCTGAACATGGAATTATACCCATATTTCTCTGAACTCTGAAATCTACTGACTGAAATTATATGGTGATCATATTTGGCTATGCATTTATGTAACTATTTAAAATTCTAACATAAAAATATTATTTTCTCAAAAGGTTAACATCACTTCTACTTTATGTACAAGTTCTTGTACAAAACAGTAGAATTTATCACACTGCTTCCTTACCTTTATGAGAAATTATGAGAGTGAAAACACATCAAATGTATTTTAGACTACTGGTATATAACAAATAGTGCTGTTCTTCATCACTGCCTCTGCCTTTGGACCAGTCTTATTATTGATAATAGGAAAGTTTAAAGCACACTTTCCTTCTGATCAGGCTGTCAAATTAAATGCCGATAACTGCTTCACTTCTGTTTCTCTCTCAAATAATTTCTACTTACTTCCTTCATTTAGACCTGTGGATTCACACACACATAGACAAGCATACTCTCTCACCATGAAAAACTACAAATTAGATTTTTTTGTAAACAAGTTTCAGTGATCTACTTAATCATTAAATAATCTGATCAATTTCAGCGATACCAAGACTGTTATTGCTTTTTCTTTAGCATTTTACATTTATTTTTAAAATACGGTTAATTATTACATATGTGTGTATGTGCATTTGTATATATGTAACTTATGTGTATTGTTTTCTCCTTAGAATTACTGGGTACTTTCTTTTTTTTTTTTTTTTAACTTTTTGTAAAGATGAGGTGTCTCTATGTTGCCCAGGCTGGTCTCAAACTCCTGGGCTCAAGAAATCCTCCCACCTCTGCCTCCCAAATCACTTGGATTACAGGCATGCACCACTGCACGTGGCCATATTAGGTACTTTCTTGACACAGTTTTATAGTTTTTACCAGTTTACCATACAACTAGTTTATTCTTGCTTCCATGACTTCATTATTCTATGTATGTTGCTTTTATTAAACTGAGTAGTATCCAGTTTCTTTCAATTTTGATTGAAATTATTATTCTTTTTCAAATGTTACTTTATATTCTTATTGAATCTACTTCAAAATATAGTCTTCCTGATGTCTCAGAACTCTGTCACCTATCAGGTGGCAAATCATCTGCAACTGTCATCCACGGAGCACAAAAATAATAATTACAGGTTTTTCTTTCTTGAAAACTAGTATATTATCCTTATCTACCCCAAATCAAGGTCTTATACTGAAAGAAGAGATGAAAACACCACTTATGTCCTCAAAGCATTCTGTTTCCTTCCCAAGAAGACATATTGCATGATTCTTCTTCCAGATTTGTTCAATTATTTAACAAATCTTTACTGAGTGCCCTCTCTGTGTCAGCCATTCTCCTATCTAGACAGGCAGGTGAATCTGTTATAATAGGAAGAACAAGTCACCTAGTCAACAAACTGCATTGACATGTTGTGCATAATTCACAGACAGGACTTCAAATCTGAAACCAAATCCTACTTGGGATAGTCCAATCCCTTCAGTTTTTACAAATGACCTATGCTTCAATTCAGCCTATAGAATTTTCTCTGGAATGTGTTGGAACTATTGTTATACATGATCAGAAAGATGTATTCAAACTCTCCATCCATTCCATTTGGGTTGTTTAGCCATTTACATTTAATATGAAAACCAATATGATTGGGTTTAATGTAACATCTTGCTTTTTATTTTCTATTTGTTACATCTGTTTTTATTCCATTTCTTTTGTTACTTTTGTTTGACTATGTTTTATCATCTCATTTTGTCTATACTATTTGCAAAATATTTTGCAAAGTGTTTTGTCTATACTATTGGAAAATTAGCTATACCTCTTTTGAAAAGTGGTTGCCCTAGGGTTGAAAATATGTATACTTCAGAGTGTTCCTTTCAATATTTTACAACTTTTTAAATAACTTAAAACTCTTACAAGTGTATATTTCCATTTCTACTCTTTTCATTTGTCTACTGTTAGCATGCATTTTTGCATGTTATAAATCACCCAACACATTATCATTACTTTTTTCTTTTGAAAACTCCATTATATTTTTAAACATTTTAAATGAGAAAAAAGACTGTTTCATTACTTATTTATTTACTATTCCCAGGGCTCTTCATTGCTTTCTATAGATTCAACTTTCTAGTTGTCTGTCATTTTCTGCCTGAAAAACGTCCTTTTGCATGTTGTGTAGTGCAGGTCTGCTGGTGATGAATTCTCTCATCTTTCACTTGCCTGAAAAAAATATTATTTTGCTTTTGAAAGACACTTTTACTAGGCATACAAGTTGATAGTTTGTTTTTTTTTTTCTCATCGCATTTTTAATATATCATTCCACTCTTTTTGGCTTCTTTAAGTTTATAACAATTCTTACTGTTTTTCTATAATCTTTCTTTGGTTGCTTCATCACAGATTGTCAGCAGTTTGATGATGACATTCATTGGCATGGTTTTCATTAGACTTACCTTGCTTGAAGTTTGTTGCATGTTTTAATATGTGGATTTATATCTTCTTAAATGAAATTTGAAATATTTTTAGTAATTACTTTTTCAAATATTTTTCTGTTCCTCTTTCATTCTAGAAATCCAATTGCACTTATGTTAGACTACTTTATAATGTCTCACAAGTTACTGAGTCCTCATTGATTTTGTTTTGTCTATTCTTTGTTTTGTCTATTATTGGGTACTTTCTATTGCTGCACCATTAAGTTCACTGACTTTTGTTTTCCTTCAGTCTCTAATATGTTAATGCCATCCTGAAAGTTTTGGTTCAGATTTTATATTTTTTCTTTCTAGTCATTCTTTTTGGTTCTTTAATATTGTCCAGATCGCTTGCTTCTTCTCATGTGTAGCAATTTGATAACACATACCATAAGTTTTATATTACTGAGTGCTGGATTTTGTTTTATTCTCTTTAAGTATTTTGGATGTTGTTCTAAAAGGCAGTTAAGTTATGTGTGACCTAGTTTGATCATTTTAAAACTTCATTTATTTATATTTTAGAGTGGATCTCAGCCCACCATATTTCAACACAATGATTTCAATAATGTTACTTTATGCTAGCTAATGGGAATTTTAACAATTCACATCCTTTTATGAGGTCTAAAACAATTTTGGCTTAACATTTCTCAGCAAATTTTTGTCTTTAGAATTTGTTTTTTTTTTAGTCAGGCTTATGTAGTTTTACCTTATGCATGCACAGGTTTGTACTGGACCATATTGATTTCTGAAGTTCTTTCTTGACAGCTTTTAACTCTCTCATACTTTGCACTGTAAACTGCAGCAATCTCAGCCTCCCCACTCACCACTGTCTCTCAGGGATCATGATTCAGTACCCGTTTTCTAATCTCTGAAAATAGTTGTCTTATGTATTTTTTCTGGTTTTCCAGTTATTTAAGGCAAGAGGATAAATTCAGACCCGACTATGAGTCTTAATAATTGTTACTGACCTATCTTCCAGTTCATTAGTTCTATTTTCAGCTATGTATATATGCTGTTAAAAACCTTCTATTGAGTTATTATAGCTCCAGAATATTGATGTTATTCTATTTATTGATTCCATTTTGTGTGAAGTAGTCCAGAGAGTTTTTTTCTTGAGAGTATTACTCAAAGATACCTTAAAATTCAATGTCTCAATTTTAGCATTTCATCATCTGTGGACTTCTTTCTTTCGGTTATTTCTTTCTTTCTGGGATTTTGTTAATTTGTTCCTGTCTCCTAGCACGCATGGTAATTTTTCTAAATTGAAATTTAAATACAGAGTATGAAGACTTAAAAGCTCTGGATGACATTATAATATTTTCTTCAAGCGGGCCATTTGAGTAGGACAGATCATCTTTGTCTTATTAGGAATCAAGATGATTTGAGACTGGGTTTCAAAATTTGTGAAACCTTTCTCCTAGAACATTACCCTTCTGGGTTCTCAAGTTCTAGAGTTTTGAGGGGATCCCTCCTTCTTTTCAGGACTTAACCTCCTATTTTTGTCTCCCCAGCACTATAAAACTACAGACAAGAAAAAAAACAATTTTTAAAAATGCTTGTTCTCCTTGATTTCAAAGCTTTCTGCCTTATGAAGTTTAGAAATCTGAAAATTCCTCAACAGAAGGTGTTACTGAATATCAATTTCACCTCAATATCTTTTCCTTTTCCTTTTTTTTTTTTTTTTTTTTTTTTTTTTTTTTTTTTACAGAGTCTCACTCTGTCTCCAGAGTGCAGTGGCGCAATCCTGGCTCACTGCAATCTCTGCTCGTGGGTTCAAGGAATTCTCCGGCCTCAGCCTCCTGAGAGGCTGGGACTAAAGGTGTATGACACCACGCCCAGTTAATTTTTGTATTTTTAGTAGAGACAGGGTTTCACCATGTTGGCCAGGATGGTCTCGATCTCCTAACCTCGTGATGCCATCCGCCTTGGCCTCCCAAAGTGTTGGGATTACAGGCATGAGCCACAGCACCCGGCCTATTTTCCTTTTTATTAAGACTTTAGCCTTTCACAACCTGACTCTTTTGGTTTCTCTACAATGCTTTTAAGCAGCTACTTTTTGCATCATGAGCTTTTATTTCATTCTCCATGCAAAGCTTATTGTTGTAACAGGATTTGCTGTTATAGCTCAAGGAAAAAAAACAGCATATGTTTTATAGCCTTTTAGACTATAACTATTTTTACATATGACATATCTATTACTTAGATTATTAGTTTCTTATAGTCAAAGACTCTGACTCATTATCTTTGGTTGTTCAGGGACTGAACAATTATTAATGTTTTGGTTGCACTTCTTATTCCCACTCCAGACTCCACACATACAAAAAAAGTCCTGTCTTCATACTTCTCTTCTGAACTCCTGCATACATCTCTACTTGCTATTTTCCTGATTGCTAGTATCATCCTTCTCTTCTATCCCATGATATGTCCCTGATCTACTTAAAACACTGTTTTAAAATACTTTAGGAAGTTTTTTATTTCCTGGCCCTAAACAACTGTGATCAGAGCATAATCTATCATACTATCAGACCTCAGCAAACATATCGTTAATGTTCTGTGCCAAATCAAATGCTTTAAGTGAAGTCAGTACTGTATTCTCTTCCTCAGACAGACTTTGAGTCTCTTGACAGCAGAAGCTATCCCTTAACATCTATTCCCTTACTGATGTGAGTTCAGCACCATGTACACAACAGAGGTTTGATACATGTGGATTTGGTTATCTGTAAACCTCGAAAAGGAGACTCAATTATTTTTTAGTTGAGTGGGCATAACATGCTTCTCATTTGGCTCTGATTTCCAAACCCTTATAATCAGAAAACATGGATATTCAATTAAAGCAATGCCTTCCAGCCCATGACACACACTTGAAAACTTACTGTGCCACTGAGGAATTCATTAAAAAATATTGCTAACTGTTTTGAAAAGACATATTGCACATCATTCAATATTTAAATCCAAAGTATTAGGTCAAAAACAACAGAAAGAAAAGTTAATACTCTTCTGAGGATGCAAAAATAGAAATGCATTTGCATTTGTTAATATAAAACTCCTTATTTTTATCACCTTGAGTTTGTTCTAGAAAACATTCAATAATCTAGGTTATCATTTTCAACATGTTTATCAATAAAGAAAGAATCCTGTCTTTCAATACTTTACCATAACATAGTTAAGAAAAATTCACCAATAATTTAAGCAAAATGGAGACTTTCCAATTACTTAATCTTACCATGAATGCTTGCATTTATTTTCCTATCCCTAGAATCCGTTCTCTAGCCAGAAGATATCTACCTTTTAATACAACTTGTTGGTAATCTCTGAGGGAAAGTAATATCCAAAAATGTTAGTCTTTATGTCTCAGTATTTTTAAGCATTGAAATTCACAGTAAATAAACCTTTAATCAGCAATAACACTTAACAAACATTAAAGTACACACATGGAGAGTAAAATATCAGCATCACTCTCACACCATATGTAAATACTGGTTGAAGCAATTCCTACTACTTCACTTAACAATCAGAATGTTCTGGATCTACTTAAATTCTACCTTTTATATATTAGAATAAAAACATATGGATTTTTTAAAAATTACATTTGTTTTTAAAGATTAGCAAATATGCCCTTTCTGACTGTCACTTTTATCTAATTCAGCATTATTTTCCAAGTATAAATCAAAAATAACAAAAATAAAAGATGAAAACACCTGCACAAAAGAGTGTTCAGTCCAACTAGTAGACAAAAAGAGAGAAAGGAGAAGGAAAAAAAAGTAAACATGGCACAGTAGGAGAATAAAGCTTCTGGGGAAAGAAAGCAAAGCTGTGTGACAGATGGAAAGGTCTCAATGGATGAATGGTACTACTACAAATAAGTAGCAGGCAGCCAGAGGGAATCAAATAATGATTATGGAAGAAAAATGAGGGTTAAAAAAGATGAAAAGAATGTTTTGACTCAAGCTAAAGATTCTATGTTAATAAAATTTCCTATTTTTAAAATATATTTAATTACACATCCACAAAAGATAGAAAATAATTCATGTCAAATAGGGTAGACAGCTGACAAGTGAACCAGTATGGACAATGCAAAAAGCTCAACATGTCCTTGGAGAGGAAGGAATGCATTCCACAATTTGTACTGGCATGCCCCCAAACCTGAACAGATTACTTTCTGACGATCAATATCTGTAACCACCAGAGGCCTGTTAGAGAGTTTTTAAAAAATCAGCTTCAAAGAGACTTGGTCCCCAGCTTACATTTTATTTTTGCCAGTGGGTGCTGAGGTAAGAGTTTTGGACAAGGCTCATTTTTCTTCTCTTTATAGGGCTGTGAATTGAATATGAAGTGACCTAACATGTTCTCAGGCTCTAGTCAGCCGGATTCTGGCCCTGTTTATAGATGCTGTAAAAGAGGACCAGCCTGCCTTACCAACTTGAAATCAGCCTGTATACAATCAACTCATGATAAAAGCTGGCCACACTTTAGCTGGGTTTCCAATCGTAGATGTTGATTCCTCAATCTGATTTTAGCCTGAGGCCAAGTATAAGTGGAGTGTTTTTTTTTAATTAAGTGGTGTTACAGTTACTTTACTTGAAAACCTAGAACACTTTCTTTCTTCCTATTTATGTAATATGCTTAAATACTGGCGAATCAAAGCAATAGTTTTCTTAACATCTTTCTGCCCTTAATGAAATAATTAAAAATCTATTTCTAACAGTACAGCAAATTAAAAACAAACAACAAACAAAACTCATAATTACCCTGTTTTACCAAGTGTAAAACACTTACTAAAATCTAGAACAACTTTTTCCAAAATATATTCTGCAGCACTGTCTTTTGAGATCTACTCCTATTAAAAAAATTTGCACCATGTTATATTTGGGCATTCTATACATTCTACCCTCCTCTCAGCAACTAAAAAGAGAAACAAGTAAATTTGAGAGGTCTCAAAACAAATGAAACTATTTAGCTTTGTTTAGTCAAGATTTTCTCAAATTCATTTGAATCAGAAGCTATTTAAAATTCTGCAGAACTTTAAGGTACATATAGCTGGAGTTGTTTGCCAAGATTCTACCTTAAGCTTCATTCATTTGATAATTTCCCCTTGGCTAAAATAATTTTTTCTAAGTATTGAAGATGAATAGTACTCCTGAGAAGGCAGAGAATGATATTTCTCCTACATCTCATTTAATAGCCACAATCTGCCTATCTGAACAGAAGTTCACAAGATAGAGTATAACGGAGAGGGAAGAGAAAAGCCTCCCTTATTGTAAAGCTGCATCTTACTTGACTCTGCTCAATGCTTCTCCACCTCCAAGTAACAGTATTATTAAAAGCAAACTCAAGGATGATGGATGAAAAGAACAATTGTAGCCTTTAACCACAGAGCTCTAACATTTCAACATTGTTGGTAAGTATAGAGAGTAATGAAATTATTGAAGACTTAAATACGTGGAGTAGGAAAGGTTCTGAAATGAGTTGCTGGAGAAATTTCAAAATGGAAAGCTGATTAATGCACAAAATGTAAATGAACTCTTATAATCAATAAACAAAAGTATGTAATATCTGGATTGTGATACTTAAAGTAGGTAAACAATGAATCTGAGAGGCTCCATATTTAAAATAAATAAAATGGCAACATTTTATAAATTTTAAATTATTTATCCTTTATCTTTTATGTCACTATTCCCAGTAGATGTTGTCTAAAATTTTAGGCAAGTAAAGCAAATTACTAGAACATTAAATATGATATTTCATACTTGAACATTCCTAATGCAAATTATCATAATAAAGGTTCTCAAAAGGCCTGCAATGCAGAAGGTATTTAAGTTTTGCTTAATTGAATCTTTCTCCAACCTAACTGACTGAAGACCCAAGTTTACATAGCAAATCTATTAAAGTCACAGGGCTTACTTTGGGAAATAATTACTACTGTTTCTTATAACAGATTATGTTCATAAAGCTATGAAAATGTAGAAAAGTTTATAATGCTTGCGAGAGTGACGGGTGATAATATATTAAAGCAGTATTTCTCAAAGTGTGATCTAGGAAGCCCTAGGCATCCCTAAGATACTTTCAGAGGATCCATGAGTTCAAAGATCCTTTAATAATACTAAAATGTCATTTTCCCTTTCACCTTCATTGTCTCACAGATGTACAGAGAAATGGTCTAGAGCCCGTAAAACATGTAATAATGTCATCACTCTGACTGATAACGAAAAGAGTACTTGGATATTTTGTATTTTTAAAATCTTTAGTTTTGATTTCTAATACAAATAAGTATTGCTAGATATAACCTACATTAACAAAAGCTTTTTGGAGTGCTCAATACATTTTAAGGGTTAAAGGGGATCCTAAAACCCAAAAGTTTGAGAACACTATTTCAAAGTAAACATAGGTTTGGGTGCTATTTTAAAATGGTGGGGAGCCTACCACGGAGTCTGAAAGTTTGCTTTCAAAGGTTACCTCTTGGGATTTTAATAGCCTTTGGATCAATGAAAGAATCGTTTCTATGTATGGTAAACTTCAGCATTTCCAGTATGACAATAAATTATATTTGTGCAGAATTTAAAAAGTATTGGTATGAGCAAAAAGAGAAATGCATTTTAGCTAGCTTTTTCTTTAGTATTTTATTTTGTGTCAGGCACTAAGCTGGATAAATCTGAATGAACTAGTTTGTACTCTGACCTTTTGGTGATAAAGTGTCTATGACCTTAATTACAGGTACAAAAATGTGTAACTGAGTCTAAACCTATAGTTCTTAAAAATAACAATTTACTGATGGGTATGTTGGCATACACATTTAGTCCCAGCTTCAGCTAAAGCAGAAGGATCACTTGAACCCAGGTGTTAGAGGCCAGCCTGGACATCACAGCAGAATCCTCATCTGCAATAATAATAATAATGATAATAATAATAATTTGATGAAAATAATTAATTACTTCTAAAAATAACAAATTTAAATGATGAATAAGAAAGCACCATAAAACAGACTGATTTGTCTTATATAATTCATCATTCTAGTCTGATTGGAGATGGTTTAGTAAGCTTTTTTGTATGTTATGATTGTCCATTATTCTCAA
This sequence comes from Gorilla gorilla gorilla, assembly GCF_029281585.2. NCBI lineage: Eukaryota > Metazoa > Chordata > Mammalia > Primates > Hominidae > Gorilla > Gorilla gorilla. The sequence goes on along the minus strand of NC_073229.2, from coordinate 121,961,924 downwards.
ACAACCTGCTTCATGGCATGAATCCCTCGTGGCTACATCCTCCTTTTAGACTAGTCATTTACTTTATGAAAATTAGATTAGAAAGAAGCTGTTCTACTAAGACTACCGTCTACAAATTTCTTAAACATATATCTGATAAATAAAGTCCATGTTTAAGAATTATCAGACAACCTGTGTAAAGCCATAGAAAGAGTAGTATCACATAAGAATTCTATTGGCTATATTAACATTGAGAGATCATTCATTTGAAAAACATTAAGTAAGAATGCTCTTGTATGCCAGGCACTAGGCTAGATTCTGAAAACATATTGATAATGCACATGATCAAGGGTCCTGCTATCATTAGGTTTTAATTGAGAACATACACACAAAATTAAGTTTCAGGGTCATGCTACACTATTACCTGAACAGGTAGTATCTAATATTGGGACATGAGAGTAATATTCCCTCTAAATATGACATCTAATTGAGACATGAAGCATTATGAGGAGTTATTGTGGCATAAAACATGGTGAAGAGTGTTTAAATGCCAATAAGTCAAGGGAAACTGGTATATTCAAAGAACTGACAGAAGTAACAATAGCAGGATTATGGAGTATGTGTGAAGGCAGGGGTAGGGGCTGAAAAAAAGGTAGACTTAAGGAAAAATCTCACCCTGCAGGTCGTGTTAAGGAAGTTGGATTTCATTCTGAGAGCAACTAAAGTCATTGAAAGGTTTTAAGTAATATAGTAGCATTATCAAGTTTGGGTTTCAGAACAATCACTCTGGCTACTTTTTGGAGAATAATTATGAAGAGGGCAAGATTGGAGGCAAATGAATCAATTAGAAGAGACAAAAGTCATATGACCTAAACTGAGATAAGAATGGAGATGAAAGGACAACTTTAAGATTTACTCAGAATGTTGAATCAATAAAAATTAGTAGTGGATATTAAAGGGAGAGGAAAAATTAAAGAACAACAGGCATGTTTTGGACTTGGGCCTTTGAGAAAGGAAAATAGGTAGCAGAATATCTAAAGAAGAAGATGAAGAGCTGAGTTTTGGATATACTGAGTTTGAAGTGACTTTCAGAAATGCAGAAATGCTCAATATAGGCAATTGAACATTCAGATGTAGAACTAAGAAAAGATGCTCAAATCTGCAACTAAGAAATGTGGGCATCACTGGCATGGGAATAGTAAGCAGTGGAAGTATTTGAGATCTCTCGGGGAAACAGACTGTGGGGTGAAAATAGGGCAGGGCCCACTACTAAGCTTACAGTACACCAATATGGTAATTGATTATATGATAATAATTTTCTTTTTTTATCATTTCAGCTTTATTTTATATTATATCAAAATTACATTTCTGAAACTTTCTGGAGACCATAAAACATTCGCTTTCAAAAAATTACCCTCGTTGCCTATAGTATCTTCCCCATAGGCATATTTTACCTGTGTTTTATGATTTCTTTTTTTTTATTATTATACTTTAAGTTTTAGGGTACATGTGCACAAAGTGCAGGTTTGTTACATATGTATACACGTGCCATGTTGGTGTGCTGCACCCATTAACTCGTCCTTTAACATTAGCTATATCTCCTAATGCTATCCCTCCCCCCTCCCCCCACCCCACAACAGGCCCCGGTGTGTGATGCTCCCCTTCCTGTGTCCATGTATTCTCATTGTTCAATTCCCACCTATGAGTGAGAACATGCAGTGTTTGGTTTTTTTTTTTTTGAGATGGAGTCTCGCTGTCACCCAGGCTGGAGTGCAGTGGCAGCATCTCGGCTCACTGCAGGCTCCATCCCCCAGGGTTCACGCCATTCTCCTGCCTCAGCCTCCCGAGTAGCTGGGACTACAGGCGCCCGCCACCTCACCCAGCTAATTTTTTGTATTTTTAGTAGAGACGGGCTTTCACTGTGTTCGCCAGGATGGTCTTGATCTCCTCACCTTGTGATCCGCCCGCCTCGGCCTCCCAAAGTGCTGGGATTACAGGCGTGAGCCACGGCGCCTGGCCTTGTTTTTTGTCCTTCCGATAGTTTGCTGAGAATGATGGTTTCCAGCTTCATCCATGTCCCTACAAAGGACATGAACTCATCATTTTTTATGGCTGCATACTATTCCATGGTGTATATGTGCCACATTTTCTTAATCCAGTCTATCATTGTTGGACATTTGGGTTGGTTCCAAGTCTTTGCTATTGTGAATAGTGCCGCAATAAACATACGTGTGCAAGTGTCTTTACAGCAGCACGATTTATAATCCTTTGGGTATATACCCAGTAATGGGATAGCTGGGTCAAATGGTATTTCTAGTTCTAGATCCCTGAGGAATCGCCACGCTGACTTCCACAATGGTTGAACTAGTTTATAGTCCCACCAGTGTAAAAGTGTTCCTATTTCTCCACATCCTCTCCAGCAACTGTTGTTTCCTGACTTTTTAATGATCGCCATTCTAACTGGTGTGAGATGGTATCTCATTGCGGTTTTGATTTGCATTTCTCTGATGGCCAGTGATGGTGAGCATTTTTTCATGTGTCTTTTGGCTGCATAAATATCTTCTTTTGAGAATTGTCTGTTCATATCCTTTGCCCACTTGTTGATGGGGTTATTTGTTTTTTTCTTGTAAATTTGATTGAGTTCATTGTAGATTCTGGATATTAGCCCTTTGTCAGACGAGTAGATTGAAAAAATTTCCCCCATTCTGTAGGTTGCCTGTTCATTCTGATGCTAGTTTCTTTTGCTGTGCAGAAGCTCTTTAGTTTAATTAGATCCCATTTGTCAATTTTGGCTTTTGTTGCCATTGCTTTTGGTGTTTTAGTCATGAAGTCCTTGCCCATGTCTATGTCCTGAATGGTATTGCCCAGGTTTTCTTCTAGGGTTTTTGTGGTTTTAGACCTAACATTTAAGTCTTTAATCCATCTTGAATTAATTTTTGTATAAGGTGTAAGGAAGGGATCCAGTTTCAGCTTTCTACATATGGCTAGCCAGTTTTCCCAGCACCATTTATTAAATAGGGAATCCTTTCCCCATTTCTTATTTTTGTCAGGTTTGTCAAAGATCAGATAGTTGTAGATATGTGGCATTATTTCTGAGGGCTCTGTTCTGTTCCATTGGTCTATATCTCTGTTGTGGTACCAGTACCATGCTGTTTTGGTTACTGTAGCCTTGTAGTATAGTTTGAAGTCAGGTAGTGTGATGCCTCCAGTTTTGTTCTTTTGGCTTAGGATTGACTTGGCAATGAGGGCTCTTTTTTGGTTCCACATGAACTTTAAAGTAGTTTTTTCCAATTCTGTGAAGAAAGTCATTGGTAGCTTGATGGGGATGGCATTAAATCTATAAATTACGCTGGGCAGTATGGCCATTTCCACGATATTGATTCATCCTACCCATGAGCATGGTATGTTCTTCCATTTGGTTGTATCCTTTTATTTCGTTGAGCAGTGGTTTGTGGTTCTCCTTGAAGAGGTCCTACAAATCCCTTGTAAGTTGGACTCCTAGGTATTTTATTCTCTTTGAGGCAATTGTGAATGGGAGTTCACTCATGATTTGGCTCTCTGTCTGTTATTCGTGTATAGGAATGCTTGTGATTTTTGCACATTGATTTTGTATCCTGAGACTTTGCTGAAGTTGCTTATCAGCTTAAGGAGATTTTGGGCTGAGACAACGGGGTTTTCTAGATATACAATCATGTCATCTGCAAACAGGGACAATTTGACTTCCTCTTTTCCTAATTGAATACACTTTATTTCCTTCTCCTGCCTGATTGCCCTGGCCACAACTTCCAACACTATGTTAAATAGGAGTGGTGAGAGAGGGTATCCCTGTCTTGTGCCAGTTTTGAAAGGGAATGCTTCCAGTTTTTGCCCATTCAGTATGATATTGGCTGTGGGTCTGTCATAAATAGCTCTTATTATTTTGAGATACGTCCCATCAGTACCTAATTTATTGAGAGTTTTTAGCACGAAGGGGCTGCTGAATTTTGTCAAAGGCCTTTTCTGCATCTATTGAGATAATCATGTGGTTTTTGTTGTTGGTTCTGTTTATATGCTGGATTACGTTTATTGATTTGCATATGTTGAACCAGCCTTGCATCCCAGGGATGAAGCCCACTTGATCATGGTGGATAAGCTTTTTGATGTGCTGCTGGATTCGGTTTGCCAGTATTTTATTGAGGATTTTTGCATTGATGTTCATCAGGGATATTGGTCTACAATTCTCTTTTTTTGCTGTGTCTCTGCCAGGCTTCAGTATCAGGTTGATGCTGGCCTCATAAAATGAGTTAGAGAGGATTTCCTCTTTTTCTATTGACTGGAATAGTTTCAGAAGGAATGGTACCAGCTCCTCCTTGTACCTCTGGTAGAATTTGGCTGTGAATCTGTCTGGCCCTGGACTTTTTTTGATTGGTAAGCTATTAATTATTGCCTCAATTTCAGAGCCTGTTATTGGTCTATTCAGAGATTCAACTTCTTCCTGGTTTAGTCTTCGGAGGGTGTATGTGTCGAGGAATTTATCCATTTCTCCTAGATTTTCTGGTTTATTTGCATAGAGTTGTTTATAGTATTCTCTGATGGTGGTTTGTATTTCTGTGGGATTGGTGGTGATATCCCCTTTATCATCTTTTATTGTGTCTATTTGATTCTGCTCTCTTTTCTTCTTTATTAGTCTTGCTAGTGGTCTATCAATTTTCTTGATCTTTTCAAAAAACCAGCTCCTGGATTCATTGATTTTTTGAAGGATTTTTTGTGTCTCTATCTCCTTCAGTTCTGGTCTGATCTTAGTTATTTCTTGCCTTCTGCTAGCTTTGGAATGTGTTTGCTCTTGCTTCTCTAGTTCTTTTAATTGTGATGTTAGGGTGTCAATTTTAGATCTTTCCTGCTTTCTCTTGTGGGCATTTAGTGCTATAAATTTCCCTCTACACACTGCTTTAAATGTGTCCCAGAGATTCTGGTATGTTGTGTCTTTGTTCTCATTGTTTTCAAAGAACATCTTTATTTCTGCCTTCATTTCGTTATGTACCCAGTAGTCATTCAGGAGCAGGTTGTTCAGTTTCCATGTAGTTGAGCAGTTTTGAGTGAGTTTGTTAATCCTGAGTTCTAGTTTGATTGCACTGTGGTCTGAGAGACAGTTTGTTATAATTTCTGTTCTTTTACATTTGCTGAGGAGTGCTTTACTTCCAACTATGTGGTCAATTTTGGATTAGGTGTGGTGTGCTGCTGAGAAGAATGTATATTCTGTTGATTTGGGGTGGAGAGTTCTGTAGATGTGTATTAGGTCTTCTTGGTGCAGAGTTGAGTTCAATTCCTGGATATCCTTGTTAACTTTCCGTCTCGTTGATCTGTCTAATGTTGACAGTGTGGTGTTAAAGTCTCCCATTATTATTGTGTGGGAATCTAAGTCTCTTTGTAGGTCTCTAAGGGCTTGCTTTATGAATCTGGGTGCTCCTGTATTGGGTGCATATATATTTAGGATAGTTCGTCCTTCTTGTTGAATTGATCCCTTTACCATTATGTAATGGCCTTCTTTGTCTCTTTTGATCTTTGTTGGTTTAAAGTCTGTTTTATCAGAGACTAGGATTGCAACCCCTGCCTTTTTTTGTTTTCCATTTGCTTGGTAGATCTTCCTCTATCTCTTTATTTTGAGCCTATGTGTGTCTCTGCACATGAGATGGGTTTCCTGAATACAGCACACTGATGGGTCTTGACTCTACCCAATTTGCCAGTCTGGGTCTTTTAATTGGAGCATTTAGCCCATTTACATTTAAGGTTAATATTGTTATTTGTGAATTTGATCCTGTCATTATGATGTTAGCTGGTTATTTTGCTCATTAGTTGATGCAGTTTCTTCCTAGCATTGATGGTCTTTATAATTTCGCATGTTTTTGCAGTGGCTGGTACCAGTTGTTCCTTTCCATGTTTAGTGCTTCCTTCAGGAGCTCTTGTAGGGCAGGCCTGGTGGTGACAAAATCTCTCAGCATTTGCTTGTCTGTAAAGTATTTTATTTCTCCTTCACTTATGAAGCTTAGTTTGGCTGGGTATGAAATACTGTGTTGAAAATTATTTTCTTTAAAAATGTTGAATATTGGTCCCCACTCTCTTCTGGCTTGTAGAGTTTCTGCCAAGAAATCAGCTGTTAGTCTGATGGGCTTCCCTTTGTGGGTAACCCGACCTTTCTCTCTGGCTGCCCTTAACATTTTTTCCTTCATTTCAACTTTGGTGAATCTGACAATTATGTGTCTTAGAGTTCCTCTTCTCGAGGAGTATCTTTGTGGCATTCTCTGTATTTCCTGAATTTGAATGTTGGCCTGCCTTGCTAGATTGGGGAAGTTCTCCTGGATAATATCCTGCAGAGTGTTTTCCAACTTGGTTCCATTCTCCGCGTCACTTTCAGGTACACCAATCAGAAATAGATTTGGTCTTTTCACATAGTCCCATATTTCTTGGAGGCTTTATTAATTTATTTGTATTCTTTTTTCTTTAAACTTCTCTTCTCACTTCATTTCATTCATTTGATCTTCCATCACTGATACCCTTTCTTCCAGTCGATCGAATTGGCTACTGAGGCTTGTGCATTTGTCACGTAGTTCTTGTGCCATGGTTTTCAGCTCCATCATGTCCTTTAAGGGATTCTCTGCATTGGTTACTCTAGTTAGCCATTCATCTAATCTTTTTTCAAGTTTTTCAATTTCTTTGCCAGGGGTTCAGACTTCCTCCTTTAGCTCAGAGAAGTTTGATCGTCTGAAGCCTTCTTCTTTCAACTAGTCAAAGTCATTCTCTGTCCAGCTTTGTTCTGTAGCTGGTGAGGAGCTGCATTCCCTTGGAGGAGGAGAGGCACTCTGATTTTTAGAATTTTCAGTTTTTATGCTCTGTTTTTTCCCCATCTTTGTGGTTTTATCTACCTTTGGTCTTTGATGATGGTGACGTACAGATGAGGTTTTGGTGTGGATGTCCTTTCTGTTTGTTAGTTTTCCATCTAACAGTCATGACCCTCAGCTGCAGGTTTGTTGGAGTTTGCTGGAGGTCCACTCCAGACCCTGTTTGCCTGGGTGTCAGCTGCAGAGGCTGCAGAACAGCGAATATTGCTGAACAGCCAATGTTGCTGCCTGATCGCTCCTCTGGAAGTTTTGTCTCAGAGGAGTATCTGGCTGTGAGGGGTGTCAGTCTGCCCCTACTGGGGGGTGCCTCACAGTTAGGCTACTCAGGGATCAGGGACCCACTTGAGGAGGCAGTCTGTCCATTCTCAGATCTCAAGCTGCGTGCTGGGAGAACCACTACTCTCTTCCAAGCTGTCAGACAGGGACATTTAAGTCTGCAGAGGTTTCTGCTGCCTTTTGTTTGGCTACGCCCTGCCCCCAGATGTGGAGTCTACAGAGGCAGGGAGGCCTCCTTGAGCTGCGGTGGGCTCCACCCTGTTCGAGCTTCCCAGCCGCTTTGTTTACCTACTCAAGCCTCAGCAATGGCGGGCACCCGTCCCCCAGCCTCGCTGCCACCTTGCAGTTTGATCTCAGACTGCTGTGCTAGCAAAGAGTGAGGCTCTGTGGGCATAGGACCCTCTGAGCCATGTGCAGGATATAGTCTCCTGGTGTGCCGTTTGCTAAGACCGTCAGAAAAGCACAGTATCAGGGTGGGAGTGACCCGATTTTCCAGGTGCCGTCTGTCACCCCTTTCCTTGGCTAGGAAAGGGAATTCCCTGACCCCTTGCACTTCTCGGGTGAGGCAATGCCTCACCCTGCTTCGGCTCATGCTCAGTGCACTGCACCCACTGTCTGACAATCCTCAGTGAGATGAATCCAGTGCCTCAGTTGGAAATGCAGAAATCATTCATCTTCTGCGTCGCTCACGCTGGGAGCGGTAGACTGGAGCTGTTCCTATTTGGTCATCTTTGCTTGGGAACCGTATGATAATAGTTTTCTAACACATCAATATAATTGTCAAATTTTTAAAACATCCTTTATGTACAGACAATTAAAGTCAAAGGTTTAAGAAAGGCTTCATTTCCCTGGCTTCTTACTTGTATACCCTCCTCCCCTAAGCATGGTACAGAGCAATCTAGAATCTTGGCATAGGTAAAAGCTGATTCTGTTGAATGCTTACTATATCCCAAACTTATTACTAAGCATATTTTATACATTATCTTGCATATGTAGTAGGTTCTATTACTATCTCTATTTTTAAATGAAGGCACTGAAATATAAAGTTGTTAAATAACTTGCATATGGTCACATAGTGGTGAAGTTACGAAGCTTAGAAAAAGAAATCGTAAAAGAATTGGATGAATTCAAAGAACAGTAGAAAATCAAGGGGTCCCTGTTTTCAAAGGTGTATTTAGAGATCCTGACATTTACATTGAATTGAATCCTGAATGATCCTCACTTTTCCCATTCGTGATTAGATTGTGATGTCCAATGCTACTCTAGAAACAGATCCTCCTGGAAACTTTTGTTGTAAAGCTCTTCCCAGATTCCAAGAAATGTGGCCATGTGGTTCAGATGCCTGCATTCTTTATTTCCACATTTGTTTCACAGTAAAACCAGCATTACTTGAAAGTTCTATCCATTAACTCTAGATAGTCCCCCTTACACCACTGGCTAATTCCAGAGACCACTGGAATTCATAGTGAAAAGTGAAATATAAGTGAAAAGAAATGAAGGCATATTCTTATTTCAATGTACCTACTCTGTGATGAGAGTAAGCAGATACTGTGTATCATTTTGTGATCTGATTTTATAGTCATTTTCTACTTGTGTATTTGACATAACAAAGTGTTGTATGACATTATGATTCTCTCCATGAGGTCATTCTCTGTTCACTGTATATAATTATCCTGGAAGCAATCAAGTTACAAGAATCTTCTTAGTAACTCTAGACATTAGTTGATAATAATGTGATGTTTATACTTAAATAATTCTTAACCAAATATTGTATACTTAACCAAAATGTCATTTTAACAAAGAAATAAAAGAAATTTTCAAGCACACAAAAATTTAAGGAGCATACTAACCATGGACTCCTCTTTAAAACATACAGTGTATTTCAGTTGACTAAGATTAATAAGCATAGATGCCTCAAGAATCATCATATTAAAGAAATAGTTGTAAGATATAATTCAGTTGTAAAAAAAAAAAAGAAGTAACATTTTAATGCCAACATCTTATTAACAAAAATTGCAGTGGGTAAGAAGAATATAGTCATAAATTTCATATTAATTTTTTTTATCTTTTAAGGTGGAGATGTGGGGGACAGTTGATTGGTATTGTTTCTGACATCTAGAAGAAGAAATTAAAACATGTAGATAAAAATTTCTAAAAACAAAAAAGCAAGAGGACCTGGTGTGGTGGTTCACACCTGTAATCCCAGCACTTTGGGAGACAGAGGCAGGAGGATTGCTTGAGCCCAGGAGTTCGAGGCCAGCCTTGGCAATGTAGTAAGACCTCTGTCTCTGCAAAAAAAAACAAAAAATCATCCAGGTGTGCTGGCATGCACCTATAGTCCCACCTACTAGCAGCTGAGGTGGGAGGACTGCTTGAGTCTGAGAAGTTGAATCCGCGGTGAGCCATGGTCATGTCACTGCACTCCATCAAGACACGGTCTCAAAAAAAAAAAAAAGAAAAAGAAAAAAAAAGCAAGAACGAAAGAGTCAAGAGTATAAAAAAAGAAAGTCTGAAACATGTCAGAAGACAATCATATCAGATATGATGTGTAAAGACAGAAAATTTTCTCCTTAGGAAAAACTCAAAAAGGATAGAAAACAAAATTCAGCCATATGATGTTTACCACAGACACATCTAATCAAAAATAGAGAGAATAATTTAAAATATTAGAACAAATAAATATTCATCTAGACAAAGGCTAATAACAGAAAATTAGGAGTGGAGGTGAGAAATAGGGCTGCATTTTATGTTTAAGACACTAACCACAATGCATACACTATTGTTCTTTTATTCTGGAATTCTGAGGGTAGAGCAAGTAAGAAGGTGGATCTGATGAAGCCAAGAAGACAGGACAAGAAAAGTTCAGTAGTCATCAGTTCAAAGATTAGAGAGGATTGAAAAAAGCTCCATGGACTACAGTGAGGAACATGACAACTGAGAACCCAATGCCTCCTGTCCTTGATGTTCCTCTCTCTAAATTAGACTCCTGAAGGAGAGAACTTCTGAGCTAGAACTACAATTCTGGTATTTATTGTATTCTGGCCTATGACAGAAAGTCCAGTTATGGAAAAAAATTCTATTTATTATTCACCTCAGTTTGTAAATTATAATTAATACCATCTAAATAATACCAGTCTAGATGTTGCACTGAAGGTATTTTTTAGATTTGATTAACATCTAATTAACATCTAATCTAATCTAAAAAATATCTTCACTGCAACATTTAGACTAATATTTGACCGAATATCTTGGAATCATGGCCCAAACACGACATATAAAATTACATATATAATTGACATATAAAATTAACCATTACAGAAAGCAAAAAGAATTTTGCAAAAGCATCAGAAGTCAATATAATAAAACCTAATATAAAGGCCAGTATCTCAGAAACTGAACCTCAGAATGAGTAGTAAAATAATAATAAAACATACCAATAACACTAATAGTTCCTTGTAATTGATAGTGGCAGGAGGTAGACAAATTCCTAAGCAGACAGGGGAGGGTCCCTGGTGAAACCTGACCTTCAAGCCAAAGACAGCCTGAAGCCTGAAAATCAAGCTGCCAGTTCCAGGTAAAGTCCCAGAATAGAGTAAGAACTTCCTCGATACCTTTTGTCCAATCAAATGGTGCTTTTTCCAGGCCTACCCACGGATTAATCAGTACTCACTCCCCCATTCTGAGCCCATAAAAGCTCCGGACTGAGCCACATGTGGAGACTACCCGTCTTGGGGTAGAGGCTACCCACTTCGGGTCCTCTCTACACTAAGAGTTGTTCTGTGGCTCAGTAAATCTCTTCTCCACCTTCTCTCTCTTCGGTTGTCAACGTAACCTCATTCTTCTTGGACACAGAACAAGAACCCAGGACCTACCAAAGAAGCTTTAACACTGTAGTCCTCCCACCTTCCGCCGGTGCCGGATGGCTGTCCCACATGACAGGAAGCAGCGGTGGGGCTGGGTCAGCCCAGGAGCCGCGGGCTGGAGTGGGATAGCAGGATGGAATGAGCTGTAACACGAGCAAGCTGAAACACGTTCCTGGCCAGCCCACCAAGCTTAGGGCGGTGACACACACCCAATCACCAGAGTGTGAGACAAGAGCTGTGACCCTCTGGGGGCCCGGACCTTGGGGCTCCCTCAGACAGCGCTGGGACACAATGTAACACCCCCTTGGGGCTCCATGGTCTCTGGCGTCTCCAAGTTTTCAGGCACCACCTCGCTCCCCTCATCCAGATGCTGGCGCCCAAGGCAGAAGCCACTTGAGGCACACCTGGTCCAGCCGCAGCCTCCCACATTGCTCGCGCCTGTGCAGGTGCTCCTGGCTGTGTGCTATGGCTGGTCCCCACGTCCACTTACTCACACACTCTTTGCTGCTTCACGCCTGGCTCACCTGCAGCAGGCGTGGTAGCTGGGCCAGTAGTGTGAGCTGAGCATAGCCTGCCAGGCTGAGTTGGTGCAGCCAGCCCAGTGGTTGTGAGCGAAACTCAAGCAGAGGCCCTGCTGGCCACAGAAGTTTCTGGCTGGAGAAGAGGCGTGGAAAAAATCCTGTGTCACAATTATATAGGATTTTTTAAAACTTTCAAAACATTTTCATAAGTTGGTTTAAAATATCTAATAATTAGATATCTAAGGAAGAAGTTCTAACCATTTCTTTGCATACGAACGCAAAGCTATGCATGTAATTCAACTCGTTGTAAGAATGTGTCTCGTCTTACTTTCATAGCATGAATTATGAAAGGAAAGGTTTATCTAATTGATAAGAGGTAGAAACATAAAGATATTAGATAATATCTCCAATGTCTCTTAGCAGAGAGGATTTAAGCCCAAATATTCTGTTGAAAAAGTTTTTGTTCAACTCCGCCTCTGAGTTCTCTCCATGAAAATATCCAGACATTACAGCAAGGTAGGCATGGAAGTCAAGTCAACAAACCATTTTTGAACAAGTATTGCATTGAGAATACAAAGAATAATAAGAAAGAAATGATCTTTCATCTTGGGAACTGTGTAATCCACTACAGGAGATAAGTGGGTAACTGGGTACTAGGGATTTGAAGAGGAAGAAATGTCACTTGGCCTGGGTGGGCTCAGAAAAAAAAATATTGGAAGAGATTCCAAGTGTTAATTGTAGGCAACTGTTGGAGAAATAGTTGGAGAAAGGTAGTGCCAGAAGGAAAGATATCTAGGCAGAAAGAATAGCATGAACAATGGCATGGTGAGTATAGAGTGAGAGAGTAAAATCAGTTCTAGATGCCAAAAGACAAGTGGATTTACAGAGTGGAGAAAGTTAAGGCTGGATAGGTTTGTGCGTGGGGAATGGAAATTTTTGAGTGTTATAAACTGACAGAAAGTCAGTGAAAAATATGAAGAACACAGATTTAGACCTTAGCTACTTTTTTCCTGTAGCATTGCAGAAAAGATATTTGCAGGTGAAAAGACTAGAGACAGGAAGACCATTTAGTAGGTTTTGCAGTTATTATATTATGAGCAATTGTAGTAGCTCAAACAGATGGAAAGCACTTCTAATCTGCTGGCTTGTATACTGAACCCAAATTGAAGCTTCCCCATCACTCCTAAAAGCTGTCTTCCTAGGAGAAGGATAGGTAGGGAGGCCAGCAGGGGAATTAAAATAGTGAACTACACAATTTCAGGCAATAACTTACTGGTTACCAACATGATGATTTTGAACCTCACTAAAAAGTTGAACAGATTCTCACAAGAGAATTATCAAAAATGAGCATAAAGCTGAACAATTAAAGCTAACTGATACTTGGTGAAACTGATTTGGTATAGATATTGGGTAGAAATTTTTAAATTATAAGTTGCATTAAAGAATTAAGGGGATAAATCATTCATAAGGTATCAGCAAGCTATAAAAATAACTTTAGTGAAATAAACACATTCTTAATATAAAATAGCATGAGTAGCCAAATATAAATTTTAATAGATGCAAACATACCAATCTAATTCCTGAAATAGGTCACCCTATAAAACTGGTTCCCTGTAGTCATCTTCTAGACTTAAAAAATTAAAAAAGAAAAAAGAAGCAAAAGGAGGTACTTACCACCTAGATTCAACTTGGCAGTCTTACTAAGAAATACCAAATTTAGTACTAACTAATTCTGGCTACTAACTAGAAGAAACATGAAAAATTTTGAGGGGAAAATACTTGTGTCTGCTATTGCTCCCCTGACAAAATGGGTCTGAAGTGGCATAAACAGAGCCACAGCAAAGTCTGAAGGAACTAAATAGGTACAAATAAATGGTCACTCCTGTCTATTTTATCATGGATTCAGCCCAAGACGAATTACGTGAAGTGTATTTCTAAGGAAGCTCTAGATTCAAGAAGGCATTAAGTTAGGAATCAGGTTAACAGTAAAAAGTGCATGAGTAGAATCTCACATAAGAATCTCCTAACACTTTAAACTTTCTCCATGAGAAAATGCATGTGCACATAAACTTCTAGGGAGCTAACAAATATTTCAAGCACATCCATGGAATCTATAATCTGTAATCTATAATCCATGGAATCTATAATCAAATACACCATATTAAAAACCCACAGATGTAAGCAAACTAGGACTAGAGGGGAACTTCTTCAACTGGATGCAGAATATCCACCAAACACCTAGATTGTCAAAAGGCAAAAATATCTCCTCTCACCACTCTTTTTCAATGTCATACTGGTAGTCCTAGCTGATGCAATAAAACAAAAAAAAAGGGTATATAGACTGACAAGAAAAAAAAATTCAGTTGTCTTTGTTTGCAGACATGATTGTCTATGTATACAATTCAAGAGTCAACAACAAAAAAAACTGTAACTAATAAGAGATTATAGTGGGGTTGAAGAAAAGAAAATAGGTAAAAGAAAAAAATAGGTAAAAATCTATCAAAATATAAATAGAATTATATGAAGGAAACTACAAAACTCAGATGAAAGAAACCAAAGAACTAAATAAACGGAAATACATTGCATGTTCATGGTTAGGAAGACTCAATATTGTCAAGATGTCACCTCTTCCAAAATTGATTATAGATTCAATGCAGTCTCAATCATAATCTCAGCAATGATAAGCCAAAAGACTAAGAATACCCACAATACTGAAGAATAAGAACAAAGTTGAAGGGCAACCACTACCCCAACTCAGGACTTACTATTAAACTGCAGTTATCAAGACAATGCGGTATTGGTAAAAGAACAGATAACACATCAATGGAACAGAAAAGAGAGCTCAGAAAGAGACCCACGTAAGTATAGTCAGCTGATCTCGGACAAAGAAGCAAAGGCAATGTAATGGAGTAAAGACAGTCTTTTAACAAATGGTACTAGAAGAGCTGCATATCCACATGCAAAAAAGGAAAAATGAACATAGATGCAGACCTTACATACTTTCCAAAAATTAACTCAAAATGGATCACAGACCTATATGTAAAATATAAAACTATAAAACTCCTGGAAGATAATATAGAAGAAAAGCTAGATGACCTTATGTAGGAACATGACATTTAGATACTGTACCAAAGGTATGATCTGTGAAAGAAAAGTTGATAAGCTGGACTTCATTCAATTTAAAATGTCTGCTCTGCAAAAAACAGTCAAGAGAAGACAAGCCACAGACTTGCAGTAAATATTTGCACAAGATTGTTGATCTAGTTTGGATATATGTCCCTGCCAAAATCTCATGTTGAATTGTAATCTCCAGTGTTGGAGGTGGGGCCTGGTGGGAAGTGATTGGATCACAGGGGTAGGTCCTTCATGCATAGTTTAGTACCGTCTCCTTGATACTGTCCTTGAGATAGTGAGTGAATTGTTGAAAAATGTATAGCACCTCCCCCCAACCCCGCCCCCGCTTCTTGTTCTTGCTCCTACCATGTAAGATGTGCCTGCTTCCCTTTTGCTTTCCACCATTATTGTAAGTTTCCTGAGACCTCTCCAGAAGCCAAGTAGATTCCAGCATCATGTTTCCTGTACAGCCTGCAGAACCATAAGCCAATTAAACCTCTTTTTCTTATAAGTTACCCAGTCTCAGGTATTTATTTATAGTAATTGAAGAACAGACTAATACAATTGTTATCCAAAATATTAAAAAAAAACAAAAAACCTTAAAACTTAATGATAAGAAAATAAATAGACCAATTTAAAAATGGGCAAAGACCTGAACAAACACTTTGCCAAAGAAGATATACAAATGGTAAATAAGCATATGAAAAGACATCCACATCCTGTCACTAGGGAAATGCCAATTAAAACAAAAATGTGCTACCATTACATGCCTAATAGAATACCCCAAATCCAGAATACTGACAGTACCAAAAGCTAGCAAAGATGTGGATCTATAGAAACTCTCTTTCATTGCTGATGAGAATACAAAATGGCAGAGCAAATTTGGAAGACAATTCGGCAGTTTCTTACAAAATGAAACATACTTTTAACATACCATTCAGCAATTACATGCCTCGGTACTTACCCAAAGAAGTTAAAAACTTATGTTCACTTAAAAATGGTTCATGCATTTTTATGGCAGCTTTACTCATAACTGCCATAACTTGGACACAACCCAAATGTCCTTCAGTAGGTAAATGGATAAATAAACGGTAGTACATCCAGACAATGCAATATTATTCAGGACTGAAAAAAATCAAGCCATGAAAAGACTTGGAAAAACCATAAATGCATATGATTCAGTGAAAGGAGTCAGTCTGAAGAGACTACAAACCACATTATTCCAGGTATATGACATTCTGGAAAAGGGAAAACCCTGTTGATAGTAAAAAGATCAGTGATTGTCAGGGGTTGGTAGGAGGAAGAAATGAATAGGAGAGGAGTTTTAGGGCAGGGAAATTATTCTGTACAATACTATCATAGTGGATACATGTCAGTATACATTTGCCAAAATCCAGTATATATAACACCAAGAGTGAACCCTAATGTAAACTATGGACTTGGAGTGATGATGATGTATCATACTACGTTCCTCAGTTATTACAGATACACCATTTTGATGTTGGAGATGGCCATGTGGAGGTTGTGGGTACATGAGACTCTCTTTACTTTCTGCTTAATTTTCTGTGAACCTAAAACTGCTTTAAAAAATAAAATCTGTTTAAAAAGAAAAAGAACCCCATAGTCTGTAAGAAAACAAGAATCACTGGAACAGTTTTAGGAGACTAAATTGTAGGACAGGTTATGGAATATAGGGAGTTCAATAATCTAGACAATCTATATCAGAGGCCACGCTGGACTGATTCTCAAACCATAAGATATTAATAAGATAAGATGATAAGATAGACAAGATAAGATGCACTTGGATAGAGTAGTAGAATTAAACTAACTGAAAGAAAGTGAAACTTACAGGACTGTCAAAATAATTTATAAGACCTGACAGGCCGGGCGCGGTGGCTCATGCCTGTAATCCCAGCACTCTGGGAGGCCGAGGCGAGCAGATCACAAGGTCAGGAGATCGAGACCATCCTGGCTAACATGATGAAACCCCATCTCTACTAAAAACACAAAAAATTAGCCAGGAGTGGTGGCAGGCGCCTGTAGTCCCAGCTACTAGGGAGGCTGAGGCAGGAGAATGGCGTGAATCCAGGATGTGGAGCTTGCAGTGAGCCAAGATGGCGCCACTGCACTCCAGCCTGGGGGAGAGTGCAAGACTCCATCTCAAAAAAAAAAATAAATAAATAAATAAGACCTGACAAAAGAATTTTATTACTCTTTCCAGATAAATCAAAGCCATATTAAGATTTACAAAAGAGTGAACTCAATAGTTGTCCTTGCATAGCATTCACTGTAACACTTTATAAGTAATTGTTTTCTCAAACCTTATATCAACCTGGTATGATATAGTTACCAATTCATTCCCTTTTACCCTCTGTAAAATTAGAAAATAACGGGTCTCCAATCTTTCCTGAAAATTCTGTCATGTTATTTATGACATGTTATTTAAGCTTGCCTTTTACTTTCTCTTTGCTAGTTTGAATACAATACAGCCCTATGTATTACTTTGGTAAACGAAATAAAATAAAAATATTTTAGATAAAAGGTTTCATGCGCATCTGTGTGAAGAGACCACCAAACAGGCTTTGTGTGAGCAACATGGCTGTTTACTTCACCTGGGTGCAGGTGGGCTGAGTCCGAAAAGAGAGTCAGCGAAGGGAGATAAGGGTGGGGCCGTTTTATAGGATTTGGGTAGGTAAAGGAAAATTACAGTCAAAGGGGGTTTGTTCTCTGGCGGGCAGGAGTGGGGGTCACAAGGTGCTCAGTGGGGGTGCTTTTTGAGCCAGAATGAGCCAGGAAAAGGACTTTCACAAGGTAATGTCATCACTTAAGGCAAGGACCGGCCATTTACACTTCTTTTCTGGTGGAATGTCATCAGTTAAGGTGGGGCAGGGCATATTCACTTCTTTGGTGATTCTTCAGTTACTTCAGGCCATCTGGGCGTATACTTGGTGCAAGTCACAGGGGATGCAATGGCTTGGCTTGGGCTCAGAGGCCTGACATTCCTGCCTTCTTATATTAATAAGAAAAATAAAACAAAATAGTGTTGAAGTGTTGGGGTGGCAAAAATTTTTGGGGGGTGGTATGGAGAGAGAATGGGCAATGTTTCTCAGGGCTGCTTCAAGCGGGATTAGGGGTGGCGTGGGAACCTTGAGTGGGAGAGATTAAGCTGAAGGGAGGTCTTGTGGTAAGGGGTGATATTGTGGGGATGTTAGAAGAAACATTTGTCATATAGAATGATTGGTGATGGCCTGGATACAGTTTTGGATGAATTGAGAAACTAAAGGGAATAACAGAAGGAGTAAAACAGGTATAAAAGGTCTAAGAATTGGGACGACTCAGGATATCTAATTAGAGAGTGCCTAAGGAGATTCAGCATAGTCCTGCCAGCAAAGATTATTTACTTCAAGAGTTAAGAGTGGCAGTTTGGGGATAGCACCAGGAGATATCAGCTGTGATGGCTTGGAAAAACAGTGTAAACTGGCAGTGTAAACAAGAGCAAGTAGTTGAGAATGGTTGAGAATGGTGAATAGGAGTATGACTAGACAGAAGATAGTAGGGATGACAAGATTTTGGGGCACAGTCTAAGTTGGTCTGGTGTCTGGAATGAGACTGGGGCCTAATAAAAAGGAGCGTCTATACAGGAGCTTAAATGGGCTGTACCCTGTAGCATTCCGAGGACAGGCCTGAATTCTGAGAATGGAAAGTGGTAAAAGTATTGTCCAGTCCTTTTTGGTGGCTGAGCTTGGTGAGGTGTGTTTTTAAAAGACCTTTAGTCCATTCTACTTTTCTTGAAGACAGAGGACTGTAAGGGATATAAAGGTTTCACTGAATACTAAGAGCCTGAAAAACTGCTTGGCTGATTTGACTAATAAATGCTTGTCTGTTATCAGACTGTATAGAGGTGGGAAGGCTAAACTGAGGAATTATGTCTGACAGAACGGAAGAAATGACTGCGGTGGCCTTCTCAGACCCTGTAGGAAAGGCCTCTACCTATCCAGTGAAAGTACCTAGACTAAGAGGTATTTTAGTTATCTGACTCAGGGATGTTGAGTAAAGCTAATTTGCCAGTCCTGGGTGGGGCAAATCCTCCAGCTTGATGTGTAGGGAAGGGAGGGGGGGCCTGAATAATCCCTGAGGAGTAGTAGAATAGCAGATGGAACACTGAGAAGTTATTTCCTTCAGGATAGATTTCCACGATGGAAAGGAAATGAGAGGTTCTGAGAGGCGGGCTAGTGGCTTGTACTATAGTATAACCTGCCATTGCTGGTGTGTGGCGATTAGGCCTGGTGGAACCATCATCAATAAATCAAGCATGATCAGGGTGAGGAACAAGAAAGAAGGAAATTTGGGGAAATGGGGTGAATGTCAGGTGGATCAGAGAGATACAGTCATGGGGGTCAGGTGTGGTATCAGATATAATGTGGGAAGCCAGATTGAAGTCTCGGCCAGGAACAACTGTAATTGTGGGAGACTCAACAAAGAGTGAGTATAGCTGAAGGAGCCGGGAAGCCGAAAGTATATGCGTCAGGTATGAGGAAGAAAATAGATTTTGGAAGTTATGAGAACGGTAGAGAGTGAGTTGAGCATAGTTTGTGATTTTGAGGGCCTCTAAAAGTATTAAAGCAGTGGCAGCCGCTGCACACAGACATGAGGGCTAGGCTAAAACAGTAAGGTCAAGTTGTTTGGACAGAAAGCCTACAGGGTGTGGTCCTGGCTCTTGTGTAAGAATTCTGACCGCACTAACCATGCCTAGGATGGAAAGGAGTTGTTTTGTAGAAGGTGCAGGGGTTTGAGAGATCAGACATGATTGGCAGGGAGAGCACATGTGTTTTTATGAGAATTATGCCGAGATAGGTAACACATGAGGAAGAAATTTGGGCTTGATTGAAGTAATGGGGGCTGTCTGTGAAGCTTTGCAGCAGTACAGCCTAGGTAATTTGCTGAGCTTGATGGGTGTCAGAGTCAGTCCAAGTGAAAGCGAAGAGAGGCTGGGATTAAGGGTGCAAAGGAATAGTAAAGAAAGCATGTTTGAGATCTAGAACAGAATAATGGGTTGTAGAGGCAGGTATTGAGGATAGGAGAGTATATGGGTTTGGCACCATGGGGTGGATAGGCAAAACAATTTGGTTGATAAGGTGCAGATCCTGAACTAACTTGTAAGGCTTGTCTGATTTTAGGACAGGTAAAATGGGGGAATTGTAAGGAGAGTTTATAGGCTTTAAAAGGCCATGCTGTAGCAGGCGAGTGATAACAGGCTTTAATCTTTTTAAAGTGTGCTGCGGGATGGGATAAGGGTGATCAGGTTTTAATGAGATGGTAAGGGGTGCATGATCGGTCGCCAAGGAGGGAGTAGAGGTATCTTATACTTGTGGGTTAAGGTGGGGAGATACAAGAGGAGGACGCAAAGGAGGCTTTGGATTGGGAAGAAGGGCGGCAATGAGATAGAGCTGTAGTCCAGGAATAGTCAGGGAAGCAGATAATTTAGTTAAAGTGTCTCAGCCTAATAAGGGAACTGGGCAGGTGGGGACAACTAAAAATGAGTGCTTAAAAGAGTATTGTCTAAGTTGGCACCAGAGTTGGGGAGTTTTAAGAGGCTTAGAAGCCTGGCCGTCAATACCCACAACAGTTATGGAGGCAAGGGAAACAGGCCCTTGAAAAGAAGGTAATGTGGAGTGGGTAGCCTCCGTATTGATTAAGAAGGGGACGGGCTTACCTTCCACTGTGAGAGTTACCCGAAGCTCGGCGTCCGTGATGGTCTAGGGGGCTTCCGAGGCGATCGGGCAGTGTCAGTCTTCAGCCGCTAAGCCGAGAAGATCTGGGAAGGAGTCAGAGAGCCTTGGGCCAGAGTTCCAGGGGCTCTGGGAGTGGCTGCCAGGTGAGTTGAACAGTCCGATTTTCAGTGGGGTCCCACACAGATGGGACGTGGCTTAGGAGGAATCCCGGGCTGCAGGCATTCCTTGGCCCAGTGGCCAGATTTCCAGCACGTGTAACAAGCTCCTGTGGGAGGAGGTTCTGGGGGAACACCTGGCTGCTGCAGTTCAGGTGTTTGGAAGTTCTTGTGTGCTGGAGATGTGGCTGGGGTTTGTCTCACAGCGGAGGCAAGGAATTGCAACTTTTTTCTATTATTGTACACCTTGAAGGCAAGGTTAATTAAATCCTGTTGTGGGGTTTGAGGGCCAGAATTTAATTTTTGGAGTTTTATTTAATGTCGGGAGCAGATTGGGTAATAAAATGTATTTTGAGAATAAGACGGCCTTTTGACCTTTTAGGGTCTAGGGCTGTAAAGTGTCTCAGGGTTGCTGCCAAACAAGTCATGAACTGGGCTGGATTTTTATATTTGATGAAAAAGAGCCTAAACGCTATCTGATTTGGGATAAAGAAAAAGGAGCATTAACCTTGACTATGCCTTTAGCTCCAGCCACCTTTTTAAGAGTAAATTGCTGGGCAGGAGGGGGAGGGCTAGTCACGGAACGAAACTGTAAGCCGGACCAGGTGTGAGGAGGGGAGGTGATAAAAAGATTATAGGGTGGAGGAGCAGAGGCTGAGGAAGAATTGGGACCTAGCTCGGCCTGGCGAGGAGCAGCCTGGGGAGGAAGGGAGAGGTCAGATGGGTCTGTGGAAAAGGAAGATTAGAAAGACTCAGCGACGCTTGGGGTTGGTACTGAGGGGACAGGCGGGAGGGAAAGAAGGAAGATTTGGGACGAGTTGCACTGGGCACAGAGACTAGGAAGGGACTGATGTGTAAAAGAATGCCTGGACGTCAGGCACCTCAGACCGTTTGCCTATTTTACGACAAGAATTATTTAGATCTTGCAGGATGGAAAAATTCAAAGTGCCATTTTCTGGCTATTTGGAACTACTGTTGAGTTTGTATTGGGGTCAAGCAGCATTGCAGAAGAAAATAAGGCATTTAGGTTTTAGGTCAG
Organism: Gorilla gorilla gorilla; assembly: GCF_029281585.2. NCBI lineage: Eukaryota > Metazoa > Chordata > Mammalia > Primates > Hominidae > Gorilla > Gorilla gorilla. Next base: position 121,940,370 of record NC_073229.2, on the reverse strand, counting down.
GTGTGAGTTGAAGAGGTTTTTAAGTTTTTGAGAACACAGGCCAAGGGAGTAGAAGGAGGAATGGAGGGTGGAAGGTGGCCCACAGTGAAGGAAGCAAGCCAAGAGAAAAGAGAGAGTAGAGAAATGGAGGGAAGGGGTTCGGGGGTTCTTACCTTCCAGAAAAGTGGGAAAAGGGGTTGGGGCACAGACATAAGAGGTTGGGGTGTGGAAATAAGGGATTGGGTGCAGAAATAAGGGGTCGGGGCATGGAAATAAGGGGTCAGGGTATGGAAATAAGGGGTTGGGGCATGGAAATAAGGGATTGGGGCGCAGAGATAAGAGGTCAGGGGGTGGAAATAAGGGATTGGGGCAGAGAGATACGAGGTTGGGGTACTTGCCCCTCCTCTAGAAAAGCAGGACTTGCCGCTAAGAGTGAAGGAGAAGGGGTTGAGGGGTACTTGCCCCTCCCCCAGAAAAGCGGGACTTGCCGCTAAGGGTGAAGGAGAAGGGGATGAGAGGTACTTGCCCCTCTCCCAGAAAAGCAAAGAAGGGGTAGAGACAAGGAGAGAAGGGGTTGGGGTACTTGCCCTTTCCCCAGAAAAGTGGGACTTGCCACTAAGGGTGAAGGACCAAGGCAGGCATCCCTGCATGGTCTGACACCTTGAAACGTGGGTGAATAATCAGAGAGGTGTCCCTGCAATGATTAAACACCAAGGGAAGGCTGCCTTCCCAGTCCATGACCGGCACCGGAGTTTGGGGTCCACGGATAAAACGTGTCTCCTTTGTCTCTACCAGAAAATGAAAGGAATTGAAATTAAGAGAAGGGAGAGATTGAAGTGTAGCACCAAGATTGAAAGGAGAAAGAGGTTGAGGGATATTGAGGGAAGTTGGAGAAGAGAGTAAAAAGAGGCCGCTTACCGGATTTGAAATTGGTGAGATGTTTCTTGGGCTGGTCGGTCTGAGGACCTGAGGTCGTAGGTGGATCTTTCTCATGGGGCAAAGAACAGGAGGACAGGGGATTGATCTCCCAAGGGAGGTCCCCCGATCTGAGTCACAGCACCAAATTTCATGCATGTCCATGTGAAGAGACCACCAAACAGGCTTTGTGTGAGCAACATGGCTGTTTATTTCACCTGGATGCAGGTGGGCTGAGTCCGAAAAGAGAGTCAGCGAAGGGAGATAAGGGTGGGGCCGTTTTATAGGATTTGGGTAGGTAAAGGAAAATTACAGTCAAAGGGGGTTTGTTCTCTGGTGGGCAGGAGTGGGGGTCACAAGGTGCTTAGTGGGGGTGCTTTTTGAGCCAGGATGAGCCAGGAAAAGGACTTTCATAGGGTAATGTCATCACTTAAGGCAAGGTCCAGCCATTTACACTTCTTTTGTGGTGGAATGTCATCAGTTAAGGTGGGGCAGGGCATATTCACTTCTTTTGTGATTCTTCAGTTACTTCAGACCATCTGGGTGTATACTTGGTGCAAGTCACAGGGGATGCGATGGCTTGGCTTGGGCTCAGAGGCCTGACAAAAGGTACCCAGAACAGCCCATAATAAAAAGGAAGATCATATATAGTGACATAATTTACTGATTAAGAAGACCAAGTTTTTGATTACTGGAAAAGTTATTTCTTATTTCTTAGCACATAGCAAGTACACAAAAAATTTCTGAAGAATGAATTAAGATATGCTAATAATTTCGAACTCTGCTGTATAAAGACATCATTATCACCATGGCTATAATCAGCATCACCACCATTATCACATTATGGTGTTGATGAAAAGAGTCAAATTCTGTAAAATAGTTAAAGAGGTTTATTCTGAGCCAAATATTAGTGCCCATGACATAGCCCCAGGAGGTCCTGAGAACATAGGCACAAGGTGATTGGATGACAGCTTGGTTTATACATTTTAGGGAGACATAAGATATCAATCAATACGTCAGTATATTCAAGGTATGCATTGGTTCAGTCTGCAAAGGCAGGACAACTTAAAGTGGGGAAAGGGCTGGGCTTCCAGGTCACAGTTGGATTCATGGATTCAAAGGTTTTCTGATTAGCAATTGGTTGAAAGAGTTAAGTTATTATCTACAGATCTGGAATCAACAGAAAGGAGTGTTAAGATAACAAGGGCTGTGGAGACCAAGGTTCTTAAAGCAGATGAAGCCTTCGGGTAGCAGGCTTCAGAAAGAATAGCCGTAACTGTCTCTAATTAGGCATAAAAAGGTGCCAGACTCTTAGTTAACCTCTTCTAGATCAGGAAAAGACCTGAAAAGGGAAGGAGATTCTCTACAGAATGAAAATTTTCCCCATAAGAGATAGCTTTACAGGGGTCATTTCAAAATATGTCTAAGAAATTTATTCTGGGGTAAAACACTACAGTTTCTTTCACGGACTGCTATTTGTCTTGTGATGCTATACTAAATTTGGTATCTTATTGTTACAAAGAATCTGTTTTGTCACTCTTAAGAGCTCTATTTTAATGTTAATGTTGGTCAATTGTACCTGAATTCCAAAGGGAGGAGACTGTAACAAGGCATGTCTGAACCCTCCTTTCTATCATGGCCAGACTAGTTTCCAGGTTTACCTTGGAATGCCCTTGGCCCACAAAAGGGATCTTTTCAGTCACTTGGGGGGCCTAGATTTTGTTTTTGATTTACAATGCAACTTTATTTCTCATTAGATGCTAGAGTCAACACTTGGCCTCCAACTCCCACAAGAGTTGTGGCATTTTCTCCCCATTGCAATATACTCTAGGGAAACCCATACTCCCAAGAAAAAAAAATGGTTTTGGATGGCAAGAATTCTTGGGTTGTTTGTTGTTGTTGTTGTTGTTTGCTTGTTTTTTGTTTTTATCTTAAAGACAGTGCTTTCAATATTTTCTCATTAAGCACATATAATATTTGCTTTGGGCTTTTATAGACTGTATCAATGTTAGGAAGTTTCTTTTATTCTTCACTTGCTAATAGTTTCTGTTTTATTGAATCTTACCAAATGCTTTTTTTTTGTATCTGAAGATATAATCTTGTAATTTATCTTCCTTAATATGCTGCTATTTTAATTACACTAATTGATTTTCTAATATTAAATTATGTATTTTTGGACAAATACAAAATGCCTTTAATGTGTGGTTTTTATACATTACAGGATTTGATTTGCTTAGGATTTCTGCATCTATTTCCAGGAGTAATCTGCTTATAATATTTCTTTCTTGTACTGACATCTCTGAACTAGTTTGATAAATGTATCTTAAAATGCTTGTAAATTTATTGATATAAAATTATTGATTAGCATCTTAAGTTATTTTAATATCTCCTATGTCTGTAGTTATACCCCCTTTTCCATACTAAATATTATTTTGTTATAAGGAGCACCTCTTCTTATTTGACAATTTTGCTAAAGTTGGCCTATTTTATTCATTTTTTAAAAATGCTTTGTTAAACCTTTCTAGTAAATATTTATTTTCTATAATATTGATTTCTGCTTTTATTGCAATTCTTTTCTCCAATCTTTTTTCTATTGTTCTTTTTTCTAACTTATAAAGTTGGAAATTTATACTTTCTTCATTTCTAACATAAGCATTTAGAACCATACATTTTGGTCTAAATTACATTTTAGCTATATCCCAAAGTTTTGATATGTAGTATTTTCAAAATAATTCAGGTGTAAATACTTTCTAAAATAATTCAGGTGTAAATACTTTCTAACGTTCATTAAAAATTACTTGGAGCTTTGCTTTTTAACTTCCAAATGTTTGGGAGTGTTGCAGTTTTTGTTGTTTTTTACTAATGCAATTGCATTGCAAGCAGAGTGTGGTCTTCATGACACTAATCTTTGAAATTTGTCGAGGTTAGTTTTTATGGCTTAGCACGTAGTCAATTTTCATAAATGTTCTAGATGTGCTTAAGAAGAATGCACATGTCACAGTTGCTGGGGGGTGTACTTTAATGCCCATCCCCTAGGTTGAACTTGTACTTGGGCAGTTCAAATTTTAATATCCTACTAATATTTTATTTGCCTAATTTATCATTTACTCCATTATTTAAATTATTTCAATAATAAGGTAGGCTTTCAATTTATCTTGCAGTCCTGCCAATTTTTTCTTTACTATTTTGAAACTATGTTGTTAAGTACATAACAATTAAAATTGTTGAGTGCCTGTGACTTGCATTTCTTGTCATCATAAAATGATTCTCTTTATCTGTTTTCTATTTGATCTGAAATTAATATTTCATACCAGGCTTCATGTAGTTAGACTTTATCTGCTATATCTTTTCCCCTACTTTGAATTGCATATTTGTCTATCTGTAAATCTCCACTGCATCTCTTGTAAACACACCGAGCATATATAGTGCATACAACTGGATATTAACAGACTGAAAATCTTTTTCCTTAACTGGGGAGTTTAATATATTTACATTTATTTTTATGTTTTCTATGTGTTCTACACTTTCTGTGTTTCTTCTATCTCCCATTTGTCTTAATTTTTCTTTTGTGACAAAACAAGATTATCATGATAGGTAAAAGTATGTATGTTTTACAAATTAATAATAATAACTGGCACCCTACATTGAGTAATTTACACTAATATATATTATTCTCTTTAATCTTTACAATAACCTTGTGATGTAGTTACTATGATATTCTGAAGTATGTTTCCCAACTTGGTTCCATTCTCCCCATCTCTTTCAGGTACCCCAATCAGTCGTAGGTTTGGTCTTTTTACATAATCACATAGTTTTCAGAGGTTTTGTTTGTTCATTTTCATTTTTTTTTCTAATCCTGTCTGCCTGTTTTATTTCAGCAAGGTAGCCTTCAAGTTCTGAAATTCTTTCCTCCCCTTGGTTTATTCGACTATTCATACTTGTGGCTCCATTGCAAAGTTCTCCTGTTGTGTTTTTCAGCTCCATCAGGTCATTTATGTTCTTCTCTAAACTGGTTATTCTGGTTAACAGCTCCTGTAATGTTTTATCATAGTTCTTAGCTTCTTTGCATTGAGTTAGAACTTAGCTCCTTTAGCTCAGTGAAGTTCATTATTACCCATCTTCTGAAGCCTTCTTCTGTCAATTTATCCATCTCAGCCTCCTCCCAGTTTTTCCTGGAGAGGTGTTATGATCATTTGGAGAAGAGGCACTCTGGTTTTTTGAGTTTTCCATGTTTTTAGTTGATTCTTTCTCATCTTCATGTGTTTATCGAGCTTTGATCTTTGGATAGGGTTTTTGTGGGAATGTTTTCGTTGATGCTGTTGTTGTCGTTGATTTCTGTTTGTTTTTATTTTAACAGTCAGGCCCCTCTTCTATAGGGCTGTGGTTTGCTGGGAGTTCTCTCCAGACCCAATTCAGCTGGGTCCCTCCTTCACCTGACGATGTCACCAGTGGAGGCAGCAGAATATCAAAGATGGCTGCCTGCTCCTTCCTCTGGAAGCTCTGTCCCAAAGGGACACCAACCTGATGCTGGCGGGAATGGTCCTGTGTAAGGTGTCTGGTGGCCCCTGTTGGTGGGTCTCACCCAGTCAGGAGGCATGGTATCAGGGACCCACTTAATGAAGCACTCTGGCTGCCCCTTGGTGAGGGGGGTACACTGCACTCAGGGGAATTCCTCTCATTGGGAGTGCCTGGATTCCTCAGAGCCAGCAGGAGGAAAGACTAAGACTGCTGATCCCTGGAGACTGTGACCGTCCCTCCCCACTGAGGCTCCTTCCCAGGGAAATCAAGAGTTCTGTCTGTGAACTCCTGGCTGGAGTTGCTGAAATTCCTGCAGTGAGGCTCCACCCGGTGAGAAGGAATGGGTCAGAGTCCGGCCTAAAGAGGTAGTCTGGTCACCATCTGTCAGCTGCTGTGCTGCGCTGTGAGGAATTCCTCCTGGGTCCAAACTACTCAGTCTCCCCAGCGCCAGCAGGGGAAAAATGGCTGACTAGAGCTGTAGTGATGGCTGCTGCCCTTCCCCGCGGAGCTCAGTCATCTTAGGCAGCTGGCAGAGGCAATGAGGACTGATGCCCTTCACTCCAGAACTCACTAGTCTTAGGCAGTCTGCAGCTGAGTGGCCGCTGAGAATCTGCACAGCTCTGTGCTTGGGACCCAAGGCCCTGGTGCCGTGGGCTCACGAGGCAGATCTCCTGATCCATGGGTTGCACAGATCCATGGAAAAAAACGTGGTTTCCCAGGTGGGGTAGCACACTCACTCACTGCCTCCCTTGGCGGGAAGTGGGAGCTCCCCTTACCCGTGTGGCTTCCGGGTAGGCTGTCACTCTACCCTGTTTTTCCTCGCTCTCCATAGTTCGTGCTAACCATCTAGTCAATCCCAGTGAGAGACCCTAATACTTCAGTTGTTGGTGCAGGATTCACTTGCCATTTTCATTTTTCTCAGTGGGAGCATCTGACTGCAGCTGTTTCTAGTCAGCCATCTTGGCCCCTCCCCTAAGGATTTTTTGTTGTTGTTGTTTTTGTAGAAATCCTAATGATTTCTTTCTTCCTTAATAGATTATCTTGTGCTCCTTGAGGACCTCTGCCATAGTGGTAGTCATAAGAGCAGAAAAGAATTAGAATATAAAAGAGTAGGAAGAAAGTATTATAAACTTAAAATGTAAGCTTTGCTTGAGAGAGAAAAGTCAATGGAAACTCCAAGGATTTGAGCCTGTGAGTCTGGGTGAATAAAGTGTTAGTAACAGAAAGAGACAGAAGAGCAGGGAATTACGAGTAAAAATGTTAAACTTTTTTGGAATGTATTGTGTTGTAGTTTCTGGTGTGATATCAATGTGAAAAGTGGCAAACAATTGGAAATTAACCCTTGGAATTCAGGTGTTGGTTGCTGATTTGATTGTTTGGATACACCAAACATTCAAACTAAACTAAACTAGTATTTAAAATAAAAGAGACTGGTGGCAGGTGCCTGTAATTCCAGCTACTCGGGCAGCTGAGCCAGGAGAATTGCTTGAACCCAGAAGGCAGAGGTGCAGTGAGCCGAGATGGCCCCATTGCACTCCAGCCTGGGGAACAAGAGCGAAACTCCATCTCAAAAATAAATAAATGAATGAATAAATAATAAAGAGAGACACTCAATTGTTCAAAGATATGTGTTAATTAAAGTGAAATTAATTCATAGTTATTTTCAGTTTACCAAAGAAAACAAATTAGATAAGACCCTTTGGGATCACTGAGGGTGTAATGAAGAGGTGAAGACTTCAAATGGGTCATTGTCATCAATGAGGGACACACTAAGTTAGTTTAAAACACTCACTTAGGTTGGAGCCTAGTCCCACAATGTTGAGCCTCATTCTTATTCCTCTTTCTGGTGGATCAGAGTGAGCTATCATTTGAGAGTATGCAGTTTTGCCTCATATTTTCATTAACAATTATAAATTAACCAAAATTCAGTAAGGGAACAAAGAGTTTACCATCTTTGGCAAATCACTTTTTTTTTTTTTTTTTTTTTTTTTGAGACGGAGTTTCGCTCTTGTTGACCTGGCTGGAGTGCAATGGCACAATCTCAGCTCACCGCAACCTCCACCTCTGGGGTTCAAGCGATTCTCCTGCCTCAGCCTCCCGAGTAGTTAGGATTACAGGCATTGCGTCGCCATGCCCGGCTAATTTTTGTATTTTTCGTAGAGACGGGGTTTCTCCATGTTGGTCAGGCTGGTCTCAAACTCCCGACCTCAGGTGATCTGCCCACCTCGGCCTCCCAAAGTGCTGGGATTACAGGCGTGAGCCACCACGCCTAGCCCCAAATCGCATTTTTTGAAGGTGTAATATTAAATGGCACAATACTCATAGATAAACAATATGAGCAAAGTACAAAATGTGTCAGCTGGGCACGGTGGCTCATGCCTGTAATCCCAGCACTTTGGGAGGCCGAGGTGGGCGGATCACGAGGTCAGGAGATCGAGACTATCCTGGCTAACACGGTGAAACCCCGTCTCTACTAAAAATACAAAAAATTAGCCGGGCGTGGTGACAAGCGCCTGTAGTCTCAGCTACTCAGGAGGCTGAGGCAGGAGAATGGCGTGACCCTGGAAGGCGGAGCTTGCAGTGAGCCGAGATTACGCCACTGCACTGCAGCCTGGGTGACAGAGCGAGACTCCGTCTCAAAAAAATAAAAAATAAAAAATGTGCCCAGGATCCTCTGTCTTCTGACAGTTTGTCTACCCCGCCAACTCCTTATTTTATTTGTGTCTTCATAGTCATTCTAGCCTGTTCTAATTTTGTCTTCATTTTTGTAATGAAAACTTTTGCAGGTCTTCAAGATTATATCTGGAACCTTCTTCTAGTTTGCCTTAACTTATCCCTGTTCCTTAATTCCAAAATTATTATTGGCTTTCTCTGAAGCATGACAGTGGTTACCGGTAAGGTCAGAAATTACACAAAATATTAAATGCCCACTTTTCCTTTTAGACAAACATGAAGAACCATCACCACTGTCACAAACGTTTTAACCCTGCTGCATTGGTGAAGTGCTACTCCTTACCTCTCAGCTCCCATGCTACTTAATAGCAAGTCTGATTGCAACACCTCACATTATGAAGGTCTAAACAACGTTTGGCTCTACTCTGCCTTTCTGAGATTTAAGAGAGGGACCTTAACTCTTTTAGTATGAAACTACAGTCACTTTCAGAAAGAGAGAATTTAAGCCGTCCTTACAGGAACTTCAAAAATGTCTGTAGAAGTATTCAGAGATGAGCACAAAGGGTAGAGAAAATCAAATGTAAATTATGTTTCCCTTTAATTTTCATGTGGGTTGTATTCTAAAGCAAACAATTGTACATTGGATGACTTTTGTGGATGATGAGCTGTTTCCTTCTGTCTTTCACAAGCCTCTGTGACAGTAAGGGGTATATAAAGCTCTGAGTGAAGATCTGAAGCTGTTATTAAAATGGAAATATTTAAAGCAGCCAGGAGTCTGTGAGAGTCTGTTCTGGTGACACATTAATGCATTTGAAAGGATATTAAAGCTTAACACAGAGGGGAAATAGTTCTAATGGCAAAATGTAAAGCTGCTTAACAGAATTACACCTAGAACTCTGTGTATTAGGTCTAAAATACCTCTACTCTTATATTACTCAGAGTAAAGCTATATGTTGGTTTGAGTGCTTCTGCAGTTTTACAGTTTCCTAATTTCAGGTCTTAGTGATTTTAGGTGCAAAAATTATGTTCTCATTTATGCTTTTGTAGAGTCAATTGGTAGTGCTTCTCACCTTGTGTGTGAGACTTAAAGATGTGCCATGTTTCAACATTTTCATCAGTGTGTAAATGTTATTTTTTTACAACAAAAGATATGAACTTGTCTTACACAGATTATTGAGAAGGGCCCATCATGCCACACAGTAGAGTGCATGTCATGTCCGGAAGTAGAAGAGAAGAGGCTTGATGAAAAACTAAGTCAGCACCAAGAAAGACGGCATGTTTATGTTTGCATGAATGATTGTGACCCTATTCATATGCAAAAAAGTGGGATCCATTCACTAAATAGTTTTTCTTAAGCAAGAACACAAGATAAGAGGGCCCATAACTCACTGTCACGCTGTAGTCCTGGCTTTTCTAAATACCCCTGAGTAATGGAGAGTCATTTTGATTCTTTTCATCCTTCACTGTACAACCCAAACTTGAATATCCCAGAGCATTCCATAAAGAAAAAATGCCAGAGAAACACTGAAAATATGTCTCTAATTTTGCTTTAAGATGCAAAATGGTAAAACAGTATAGAAAATAAGGTGTCTGTCCTTGAGGAAATTACAATTCACCTGCAGACATGAAATACTGTTACAGTGTAAGAATACTGGTGATTAGGTGAAAAATCTAGAAACTAGTACTTCTGCGTTATACGACACTATGTAGTAGAAATATTTTACCTGAGAAATAAATAAGCTTTAGATTCAAATTATAGATACTGTATTGCTTAAAAATACATACCATGATCTAATAAGATTATTATATAAAACTACAGTATACTTTGGAAAATATTGATCATGAGGTACAGATGCACAAGCTGTGCTGAACAAAAGATAAGTTAGGGAAAGAAGGGTCTGTATTTACATTTTTAAATATATACCATGTAGTAATTCCCAAATTAGGGTTAAAATATTTGTACTATCCACAGACAACTTCAATAGCTTATTCATTCATTACTTAAGTCTTAAAGGAAGGCATTTACTTTTCATGGTCAAATCAAGAAATAATTTTTAATATGTTTCATTTTGAACATGGGGTGAAAATAATTAAGAATTATTATGTATACTTGTTCTTATAAGAATTATACTTATAATGTTGATTTGAATTTGTTTCCTTTTAGCACTTTTATCCATGTTGATCCTAGTTATGCCCTTCCAATTAAATAATGTCTCTGATTACTTCATTTTATAAAGTTACTATGTCATAATAATTAAATCCTTGTGCTTTATAATCCCAGTAGAACTGATGTAAAACATGGTTTTCCCATTTGAATTTGCACAAATTAATTTATATAGTTACTATTATTCCTATTTTATACTTAACAAAACTATGGTCATAAATTAATAAATGCCCACATCAAAAAGTTAGAAAGATCTCAAATTGACATCCTAACATCACAACTAAGAGAACTAGAGAACCAAGAGCAAACAAACCCCAAAGCTAGCAGAAGACAAGAAATAAACAAGATCAGAGTGGAACTGAAAAAGATAGAGACAGCAAAATCCCTTCCAAAAAAAATCAACAAATCCAGGAGCTGGATTTTTTGAAAAAAATCAAAAAAATAGACCATGGGTCAGGCGTGGTGGCTCTTGCTTATAATCCCAGCACTTTGGGAGGCCAAGGCAGACAAATAAGTTGAGGTCAGGAGTTTGAGACCAGCCTAGACAACATGGTGAAATGCTGTCTCTACTAAAAATACAAAAATTAGCTGGGTGTGGTGGCATGCACCTGTAGTCCCAGCTACTAGGGAGGCTGAGGCAGGAGGATCACTTGAACTCAGTAGATGAAGGTTGCAGTGAGCCAAGATCATGTCACTGCCCTCCAGACTGGACAATAGAGTGAGACTCCATCTCAAAAAAAAAAAAAAAAAAAAAAGACTGCTAGCTAGACTAATAAAGAAGAAAAGAGAGAAGAATCAAATAGACACACACAAAAAAGAGGACCCCACAGAAATACAAACAACCATCAAAGAATACTATAAACAGCTATATGCAAATAAACTAGAAAATCTAGACAAAAAGGATAAATTCCTGGAAACATACACCCTTCCAAAACTGAACCAGTAAGAAGTTGAATCCCTGAATAAATCAATAACAAGTTCTGAAATTGAGGCAGTCACAAATAGCTTACCAACCAAAAAATGCCCAGGACTAGATGGATTTACAGATGAATTCTACCAGAGGTAAAAGAGGAGTTGGTACCATTTCTTCTGAAACTATTTCAAACAATTCAAAAGGATGGACTCCTCCCTAACTCATTTTTTGAGGCCAGCATCATCCTGATACCAAAACCTGGCAGAGATACAACAAAAAAAGAAAACTTTAGGCCAATATCCCTTATGAACATTAATGCAGAAATCCTCAATAAGATACTGGCAAACCAAATCCAGTAGCACATCAAAAGGCGTATCCACCACAATCAAGTGGGCTTCATCCCCATGATGCAAGGCTAGTTCAACATATGCAAATCATAAATGTAATTCATCACATGACAGAACTAAAGACAAAAGCCACATGATTATCTCAATAGACACAGAAAAGGTCTTTAATAAAGTTGAACATCCCTTCATGTTAAAAACTCCCAATAAACAAGGTATTGATGGAACATACCTCAAAATAGTAACAGTCATTTATGACAAACCCACAGCCAATATCATACTGAATGGACAAAAGCTGAAAGCATTCCCCTTGAAAACTGGCATAAGACAAAGATGCTGTCTGTCACCACTCCTATCTAACATAGTGTTGGAAGTTCTGGCCAGGGCAATCTAGGCCAGAGAAAGAAATAACGGGTACTCAAATAGGACGAGAAAAAGTCAAACTGTCACTCTTTGCAAATGACATGGTCCTATATCTAGAAAACCCCATAATCTCAGCCCAAAAGCTTCTTAAGCTGATAAGCAACTTCAGCAAAATCTCAGGATACAAAATCAATGTGTAAAAATCACAAGCATTCCTACATACCAACAATAAACAAGCAGAGAGCCAAATTACGAATTAATTCCCATTCACAATTGCTACAAAGAGAATAAAATAAATAGGAATAGAGCTAACAAGGGAAGTAAAGGACCTTTTCAAGGAGAACTACAAACCACTGCTCAAGGAAATCAGAGAGGACACAAATGGAAAGACATTCCATGCTCATGGATAAGAAGAATCAATATCATGAAAATGACCATACTGCTCAAAGTAATTTATAGATTCAATGAGATTCCCATTAAAATATCACTGATATTCTTTACCTAGAATTAGAAAAAAACTACTTTAAAGTTCATATGGAACCAAAAGAGAGCCCACATAGCCAAGACAATTCTAAGCAGAAAAAAAAAACTGGAGGCGTCACGCTACCCAACTTCAAACTATACTACAGGGCTACAGTAAGCAAAACAGCATAGTATTGGTACAAAAACAGACACATAGACCAATGGAACAGAATGGAGATCTCAGAAATAAGACCACACAGCTACAACCATCTGATCTTTGACAAAACTGACAAAAACAAGCAATGGGGAAAGGATTTCTTATTTAATAAATGGTGCTTGGAGAATAGGCTAGCCTACGCACAGAACTGAAACTGGACCCCTTCCTTACACCTTACACAAAAATTAACAAGATGGATTAAAGACTTAAATGTAAAACACACAACTATAAAAACCCTTGAAGAAAACCTAAGCAATACCATTTAGGACATAGGCACCGGCAAAGATTTCATAATGAAAATGCCAAAAGCAACTGCAACAAAAGCCAAAATTGACAAATGGGATCTAATTAAACTAAAGAGCTTCTGCACAGCAAAAGAAACTATCATCAGAGTGAACAGACAACCTACAGAATGGGAGAAAATTTTTGCAATCTATCCATCTGACAAAGGCTTAATATACAGCATCTACAAGGAACTTAAATTTATAAGAAGAAAACAAACAACTCCATTAAAAAGTGGGCAAAGGACACGAAGAGACATTTCTCAAAAGAAGACATTGATGCAGCCAAAAAACATGTGAAAAAAAGCTCAACATTGCTGATCATTAGAGAAATGCAAATCAAAACCACAGTGAGATACCATCTCACGCCAGTGAGAATGGCAATTATTAAAAAGTCCATAAACAACAGATGCTGGCAAGGCTGTGGAGAAACAGTAATGCTTTTATACTGTTGGTGGAAATGTAAATTAGCTCAACCATTCGGGAAGACAGTGTGGCTATTCCTCAAAGACCTAGAGGTAGAAATAAAATTAAATATCATTTAACCCAGCAATCCCATTACTGGGTATATACTCAAAGGAATATAAACCATTCTTTTATAAAGATATGTGCACGCATATGTTCGTTACAGCACTACTCACAATACCAGAGACATGGAATCAACCCAAATGCCCATCAATGATAGACTGGAAAAAGAAAATGTGGTACACATACACCATGGAATACTATGCAGCCATAAAAATGGAAGGAGATCATGTCCTTTGAAGGGACAGGGATGGAGCTGGAAGCCATTATCCTCAGCAAACTAACACAGGAACAGAAAACCAAACACCCCATGTTCTCGCTTACAAGCGAGAGCTGAACAGTGAGAACACATGGACACAGGGCTGGGGAACAATACACACGACAGCTTGTCAGGGGGCAGGGTGGGGAGGGGGAGAGCATTAGGAAAAATAGCTAATGCATGCTGAGTTTAATACCTAGGTGAAGGGTTGATAGGTATAGCTAACCGCCACGGCATACATTTACCTATGTAACAAACCTGCACATCCTGCACTTGTATCCTGGATCTTAAAATTCAATTAAATTAAAATTTTAAAAAATACATAAAAGAAATGTGAAGATAAAAAACAAACAAAAAGCATCCTTTTTTCTATTTTTACATATGTTTAATAATGTATATAGTATATTAACTCAGTAATGTGGGAGATTTTATATATATTATATATAAATATATGCACATATTCATATATATACCTAGCGAAATTTTTTTCCAGCTAAGGCTGTCCAATCCAGAATGGTAGAAGACCTCTCTGCTTCTCAACTGGCTTTTTGTAATAGACTCTGACTGGTCTTTCAGTCCAACTCTCAGCTCTGATTGAACCTGGCAAGAAAATATTGATTGGACATCTGGTACTCTTTGGCCCCAGTCCTTTGCTCTTGCCATTTCCTTACCTAAAATATCCTTCCCTTTCCTCTGACACATTTCCATTTTATACCATCCTTCAAGACTCAGTTCAGATGACCCCTTCTTGATCTTCTGCCTGAAGTGACCTTTCTCTCTTCTAAAAATCCATGGCAGGGATGTTCACAATTCTGCTATGGCAAGCATCATAGTCAATAGTGATTTGTTTTTATGTATTTTCCCAAGTAGTTAATCATAAGCTCCTTAGGGAGAAAGTCCATTTTTATATACTTTCATACCCTCGACACAGCCAGAACAGTGCACATAGTAGGTACTCAATAATCATCTATTTAATTAAGTAAGTAATTGAAATTATGAATAGCAATCTCCTTAACTTCCTCCAAGTTACATTGCAATTTGTGTTTTCTTAAGACTACTTCTATTTTTAACTACAGTATATACTTGGTAAAGGATTTTACAACTCTCTAAATTAGCCCATGGTGATTACCCCTACTGTGCAATTTACCACTATTTTATTAAAGCAAGATTAAAGATAATACTTCATTGGAAGAAGTAACAGCAGCATTAACCTCTATTTACCTTGACATAATAAAGCTTTAATAAAACATGGGCAAATTGCATTGAGGGGGATAATTATTCTAACATAAAATTTAAAGGGAATTTAATTTCTTATTCTTGCATGTTTAGTGCTTTAAGATTAGTGTCATTAATGTCCTTTTTCTCATTTATAGAGGATACATAAAAACATTCAACCCTCTCCAATTTGTTTTCTTATTAAATAATTCTGAATGTATATTCAAGTTCATAAACATAAGAACATAATTTTAAATGTACAGTTTTTCAGAAGTAAGTATCCTTATAGAATGTCAGGGCAGCAAGCGTTCTGTGGGAGAGATTTTACCCCAAGCCAAAAAAAAAAAAAAAAAAGCATCTTTGGCATCCTTGTCTAAATTTTTGAGTGTTGAATCAAGAAGATTCTTGTTTGTTTTATATCCTCTGGCTTTATTACATCAGACAAGCTTCAAAGGGGCAGAGCACATAGGATTGAAAAATAACACAGCTGCATTTTGCAATGGAGTGTTCTGCCTCTGCCTGTGTTTTGTTGTTCATGTAATACTTTTCAATAAACAAAGATGTCAATCAACTCTCTTTGCAGCACATCACATTTCAGGTTTAAACCACTTCAGACACATCACTGCCCCAAGCTCACGCATTTAACAGATAAAAATTCAGCTTTCTGTCAAGGCAGAATGCAGTATTGATTGCAGGTGGTATTTAGGCGAGAGTGTGGCAGAATAATATTGCCTCTACAGTCACATACAGTCCACTATAGAAGCATAACATAAAGTGCATTAGGCTGCTTACAAAATTTTTTTTCTAATGGCTCAGCATTGATTAATACCCATTTCCAGACACATTCCTAGGAAAGACTTCTACATGCAGCAAATTGTGAGGGTGGCAGAGGGGGGTTAGGAACACATGATAGCAATCATGAAAACTTTGATCACTTGATTTGATTCTAGTGCTTTGTAAATTAGCATAATTATTCAAACATGCTTCATTAAAAATCAT
The DNA here is from genome assembly GCF_029281585.2 of Gorilla gorilla gorilla. Taxonomy (NCBI): domain Eukaryota; kingdom Metazoa; phylum Chordata; class Mammalia; order Primates; family Hominidae; genus Gorilla; species Gorilla gorilla. The sequence goes on along the minus strand of NC_073229.2, from coordinate 121,924,543 downwards.
GACTGTACAAGTCCTTCAGTTTAATGATCCAAGTATACATCACGTGAGCTAAGCTTTAAATAAGAATACCAACTCAGTGCTAGGATGCTGTGAGAGATTTGTTCTTAAAATCAAGAGAAAGTGTAAAAACACAAACTCCAAAACCCAAATCAGGAAAAAAGAAATCTAATAGGCACACCAACAGTGCATGTGGTGGGTAATATTCTTCTATTTATCTTCACATCTATCTGAATGTCTCTTGAGGCCACCAAAGGTTAGATACCACGTCACTTCTAAGCTACTAGAAGATTGGCATACAATCCCTGTAAATCTCGAACTAATTACATTTGAATTTTAGGTGTCACAGCTAGTTTTGACCTTTGAAGGCTGGCAGAAGAAAAGTTTGACAGTTCTTAAAGTGTTCCCAGGTACTAAAAGAGGTTGTTTCAAATTAATGAAAGAAAGGGAGAGAAGCTAAATTAATGATGCCAAAGATATTAATAAGGCTACCGTTATTGGCATACATTTAATTATGTATCAGATCTCATTTAATAATGATGTCAAATTCACTTATACTGCAGGTTACATAAGGAAAATAAAGATGGCATACAAATACAAGACACTCCATTATTTTGGTTGTTCTATTAATACTAAGTACTAACTTAGAGACATGTGAATTATATTCATGGGGTTAAAATAGAGAGTATGGGGGGATTAGTTTTAAGTTAAATTAATCTGCTCCTAAATCACTCAAATTTTGAAGCACAATGGATAATGACTAAGGCTCCCTGATTTTATGTAGTACTTGTGATACATGGAGTTGGTTTAAGAATAGATTGTCACTTTCCACATCACTATTTTCTTGCTTTTGACAATTTATGTGGCATCATCAGACAGACATTTCAAAGAGTCTATAACAATTTTAAAGTAGATTAAATTTTAGAGTGTAATGTATTTTCAAAATACTGTATATTTTATTTGAATCTACAGCTTTATTGCTAAATGTATTAAGGGCTACAGAATTAAAATGCAAACTCTCACGGGTGGCCTTTTAACACCACAAAAATAGTCATTAATCTCAGAAATGTTAAATTGATCATTTGCTCTCATTGTAATGAAATAGCATCAACATCAGGTCCCTGGGAACCTTTCAAGTTCACTGATAGTCTGGTGGATCTTGATCAGGTGCCTACATCAAATATTGTGTCCATGTCTGGGAGTAATTTGAGGGAGAAAAATAGTGACAGATGACTCTCATTAGTCACAAAAATATAACAAATGTAAAAGTGACAAAAATCACTTGTACATCAAGTGATGTGATGAACAAGGAAAAAATCTAAATGCACAGTTCTAGGCAACTACAGTAATTCTTATGTCAGGTGACAAAATGTGGTCCACAATGTGTACCCAAAACTTTTTCTATCAATAGATAGATTATGAATGTTAATAACTGACCATGAAACCATGAATCTCAGAGAATCTTCCTAAACGGCTATAGCCATTTCTCTGGAGTGTTTCAATCTTAAAGGATTAATTTACATCATCCATGTTATTAATATTATAAGAGCAAACCTCTAAGAAACAAATACAAACTTCTACAAAATAAGTCTGGGAATAGAAATTAGAGAATTATGCTTAAAACTAGTAGTAGTTAAATAATAATAAATAGAAAAAGTTAAGACTTTAAATTATTTGAAGGCAGAGATCATTTCTTGTCTACCTTTATTATCTCAGGCCTTATCACAACAGTGGGCTTTATATTTAACTCTTGATAAACAATTGAATGATACTCATTTCATCCTTATCATTTGTTCTGTTTTTCTGTGAATAAAATTTAAACATGATTAATTCAGGTCATAAGAAGTAGTTTAGCAAAGTTTGAGTGCAAGCTATAGGAGGAGTATGGGAAAGTGATGAAAATAATAATGTCTGCAGATAAATTATTCTCTCTGGCTTTTTATGCCATGTCAAATAATTCAGACTTTTTCCTATAAACAATGCAAACCTTTGAAGGGTTTTAAATTGGAAGGTGACATGATCAATACTATGCTTTAAAAATAGCACCCTGTAGTGAGTATATAGAAGATGAATTTAAGCAGGGCAAGACTGATCAATTAGGAAGTTGTTGCATTTTTTAAAGAAAAAAAGGTTACGTGCATTAAGGCATTAACAGCAAGAATGATTTAATAAGCAGAGAAGGAGAAGTTGGTCAGGCAGAGTCAGAATAACAATAACATAAATAATAAATGATATTTATTGAGCATTTACTAGGAGCCAAACACTATTCAAAACACCTGGCCTGGGCGCGGTGGCTGACGCCTGTAATCCCAGCACTTTGGGAGGCCAAGACGGGCGGATCACGAGGTCAGGAGATCGAGACCACAGTAAAACCCCGTCTCTACTAAAAATACAAAAAATTATCCGGACGTGGTGGCGGGCGCGGTGGCGGGCACCTGTAGTACCAGCTATTCAGGAGGCTGAGGCAGGAGAATGGCGTGAACCCGGGAGGCGGAGCTTGCAGTGAGCCGAGATCGCACCACTGCACTCCAGCCTGGGCGGCAGAGCGAGACTCCGTCTCAAAACAAAACAAAACAACAAACAAACAAACAAAACACCTGGCCTGTAATAACTCATTTAAACTTCACAACAGTTCTATGGGAGAGGAATTATTATTATACCCCTATAAAGATGAGGAAATTCTACAGATTAGGTAGCTTGCCAAAGGTCATACAGCTGGTAAGCGGCCGTGGTGGGATTCCCATACAGGATACTTGCCTCCAAGGCCTGCCTCCAAACTATTGCTTTATGACTTGTAGATTTCTAGGCTTATGTGACACGGCAGATAATCATGCTATTCCCACACACAATGGGAATATGCGAAATACATTTACAGCATGGTTTCCCAACCTTGGCATTATTGACACGTTGGGCTATTTTCTAAAAAATTATTTGAGTAGACTGTCCTGTGCATTGTAGGATGTTTCCCACCATCTCTGACCTCTATGCATTAGATGCCAGTAGCACATACCCCCACCCATGGTCAAGGCTATGTCTCTAGACATTGGCTAACGTCCCATGGGAGCTCAATCATCCCCTACTGAGAACCACTAATTTATTTTTTAAAAAAAGAAAAAAAAATAATAAGTTCAGTTTTTGTTACAGTGTCTTATAATGAGTTTTAGTTCCTTCATTTAGGCAAGTTGCGATGCCCAGCCAAAAGCTAACTTTATAAAATTAGAATTCAAGAGAGATTCTGAGTGGAGCCATACATCTAGCAAATCATGGTATAATCAATAACTGGATGCGATTTTCAGGGACAATGTGAGATCAACAGAGGGCAAATATAAGCCTTAGAGGCACAAACATTTAGAAGATAAGAAGAAGAGGAATCCTGAAAAACAAAGGTGAGAAGATGTAGAAAGGAGAAGAAAATCAAGGGGAGGAGACAGTTTTTAACAATGTTGAATTTTGCAGAGATGAAGTAAATAAAGACTGAATAACACTAATTGGATTTAGCAACTAGTATGATGCTGGTGGCTGCTACTGGGACCATTTATAATTTCTTCCTGGGAATTATATTCTTTTTTTTTCCTCAATATTTCTTCTGTGACTTCATATACTCTATGCCTATACTGTAACTGGTCAGATCTCAAGGCTTTCAAGAATCAGCTAGTAGCTCTGCCCTGCTTCAGACTAGTCTTTATGACTAGCAAAGTCATGTGCTTTCAAGAATACTATTTCTGTTGGACAGATAATCTATGTCTAGCCCAAATGCTAATGAAAATTTGTGCTGGATATCAGATGGTAATTAGCCTGGATGATCATGTCCTTCTTGCATAGGGAGTTTGAAGATGAAATACAGAGAAAGAGATCAAGAGGCCAACAGAGAGGTGAGAGAGGCATCAGAATGGCTGAGCAAGAAGGAAGAGCTGAGGCCTCATTCTTACAATATCCCCCAATTATATGAGATCATCTGGGCTCTATTTTTCTAACAATCTGAAAGACACACACATACAAACTAGTTCCAGGAACAGGGCTGCAACAATGGACCCTCAAGTGGAATGTGAACTGCTGGTGGCTTAAAGGCAGTTATAAGGTGGGAAGCAGTGAGAGCAATCACTCCTGTGAGTACTTATCTAAAAGTGATTGGTCTGACAGCTAAGACTGTGATACAAGTGTCAATAAATGCCATGTAACAGAAGTTGGGCAGAGGGTGGCATCTCTTTTGTGAGCTAATTTCCTATGGCTGACCTTACCCAGCAAGTTCACTGCCCTCAGGTCAGAATCTAGATGATAAGGGTATGCCATAGCACTTAGGGTCATTGAAAATAATACAATCCTGGAGTCATATCACCCTATGAGCCCATTATTAGCTGTGAAAAAGCAGGTAATTAAAAGCTTTCCTGTGCACATTGCAAGTAAGATGCCTGGTGATTGATGCATAAAAGTTGTTCCTAGGGTTTAAGGATGTACAGGTAGTGAAGTTATTTTATATGTGTGTATGTATTTTGGTGTAATTTTTTTTTAACTTCGAGTGACCTTTGTTGAGACAAAGGCCAATTCTGGTTATAGATTTCACTGCTAGACGATGGTAGAAAACACAGGGCTATCGTACGACTGTGGCTTGTAGTCACATAGTCAGTATGCTAAGACCTGTTCTTGAAGCCATAATGTCAGTTAACTTTAGAACCCCTTGTTTGTAAAACCACATGATAGCTCCACAAAGTTGAATTTCTTCTAGAAACATGAAAAAAAAATCTACGAGGTACGTGAGAAAACTTGGGTAGAAGCAGGTTGCCCCATGAACCCCTGTGGAAACCTTCACAAACTGTTCACCACCCTTCAGGAAGAACCCTTGTGGAAACCGTCACACAGTATTCACCACCACTGTTTGTCACATTGCAATATGTAATCCATAAGGAAGGTGTGATTGCACATGAACCTGTGGGTAGATGCAAAATGGCATTAGAAAGTAACTTCACCCAGAATGACTTTCAGAAATAGGATGGACGTAGAGTTGGCAAACTATGGCCTGCTGGTGGACTGCCTGTTTTTGCAAATATATTTTTATTAAAATGCAACTACACTCATACATTTACCTATTGTCCATGGCTGCTTTTCCACTACAGTAGCAGAGTTTAGTAGTTGCAACAGTGTCCACATGGCCCTGAAGCATAAAACATTTACTATCTGATCCTTTCAGAAGAAAGTCATGACCCTTGGTGTAGACTAGAGATTTCTGACTGAAGCAGAAGAGAATAGACTTGTCTGTGTGCCCCAGGATTGGGAGATCTGGGAGTAATTTGTGCTGAAATGACTGGTTAATGAAGTTTTCACCAAAGACCCCACGTTTTACAGACTAGGACAGACACCTGCAGATCTAACTGCTTTATCTCTTATCTAAACCTGGTCAGCCACTGTTTTGGCCTGAGATGTCCCACATCAAAGAGCCAGGGAATCACTAAGCCCTGCAATGATGTAGCCCAGACAGTTGTATGTTTTGTTTTGTTTGCTGAGATTACTAATTTTGCTCCGGCTGAATAACCATTAATGCAGAAAAAAAGAATTCCATGGTAAAATAAGTTTGGGACATGTGGGCATGTTTAATTAAACAAAGTTAAACCAGTTATATATGCCATGATTTTTCAATCTTTAGTAGACTAAAATGCCTTGTGAATCTACGAAAAGAGGAAAGAGGTTAAGATGTATTCAACACTTTCCTCACAGTATTTGTAAAACTTAAATTTCTTAGGTATGCCCTTTGAGAATTCAAAGTGAAAGAAAGAATACAGACCTGTTTGGCACTCTCTTATCATAGGGTCTTTACATATATTGTTTCCTCTTGGAACATTCTCCCCACCCCCACCACCTCTACCACACACACTTTTCTTGTTAGCTCCAAATAATCAGCAAGTTTTCGGTCCACACTCAATTCTGCCATAGCCATCCCCAAATTATGTCAGATCACCTATTTTACACGTCCATAGGATCTATAACTCACAGCCTTATCATCAGTATATTTTTAAGTTTATTTGGATGATGAATTTATTAATGGCTATCTTGCTCAACAGAATCCCAACTTCATGGAGATCACCACCAAATTCCTATCACCCATAACAGTGCCTAATAGCATGTGGTAAACGTTCAATAAACATTGATTGAATGCGTGAATAGGTGTATAATGTGCATTGAGCAACACAGTGCTGCGATTAGTCTCCATTGGAAGCTTGAGGACTCACTTAATTAAAAGCTGACTGACAAAAGATGATTCTGATAAATTAAAATCTTCCAGTTCTGAGTTTTTCACAGCCAGGAAGGGATTTGTGTGTGTGTGTGTGTGTGTATGTGACCATAAAGCTACTCATCTTGAGTACAGGCTTACTCAAAGCAAGATAAAAAACTCTAATTGATCCAAGCTCCAGTGTAAGGCACTCAGGACTTCTCTGCTTTAAGTATCTGAGGCAGACAGCCATTCTGGAGAGAGCATATGTATGTATCCTTAAAATGAGAACCACTGTGAAGTCTCCAGAATTTTGAATAAAGAACACAGTCCCTGAGGAGCCACTCTCCTTCTGAGAAATAGATCCTTCTGTGTTGATGAACTTCTGTGTGCCGTAAAACCAGACGGAGATGTGCATTATATGTATTTAAGGTACCTATAAAATATTTTTGTGAAAATGCCTAAGATCCGTAGGTTTTAAACTTGGGAAGGCAGTCCCAGATGGAAAAATCTATTGTAAAGCCGTAAGTGTAGATACAGTTGCCAAGGAAGGCACAAGTAAATAAAATCGTAATAATAACAATAACAAAAGCAGAAGAACAACTCTAGAGAAGGTGACTTTGAGGGCGGGTGACAGAAAAGAAGATCGAATCCAAAAAGATCCAAAACAAATAAATGCGATTAGATGTTAATGTTTGTTAAAGCTAGCTGGTGGAAACACAGATGTCTGTTACATTATTTCTTACACTTTTAGTTTGTTTCAAATATTCCAAAACAATGTTTGAAATCCCTGAGAAGTGACCAGAAAGTCAGGAAGTAAAGCAGGAGGAAGCTACTTACTTGAATCCAGGGAAGGATGGCATTTCATGTAGGCTGAGGTCAACGATAAAATGCAGGGGTCAAGCAAGATAAAGATTGAAAACTGTCAGTTGTTTTGTCAATTGAAAGATTATTGTGACCTTACTGAGAACAGCTTCAGAAGACACGTGGGGCAGATGACAAATGTTATTTGGTATAAGAGTAAAAAGAAGATGAAACACGCTGACAACTAAAAAGTAAGGCTGTTTGTTATCCCACCTATCAATGCGTAGGGCAGTAGTTAAATGACATCATCAGGATTTAGGTCTTTTCATCTTTCTGTTATATCCTCATCATTTTGGATTTTGCCCTCAGGCTTGCCCCTTCATACTCCTGAATGGTTGCAGCAACTTCAGGCATTTAGTCCTCAAACAACAGCATTCAGAAGCAAAGAAAAAGGCGGAGGAGCAGAATCAGGGGAAGATGTTTTCCTGCCTATTTCTTTTTGAAATGAGAAAACTTTTCCCAGTATCACTCAGGAAACTTCCCCTCATTCTTATTGGCCAAAATAGTATGTGCTCAGCCCTAGACCAATCATCAGTAAGGTGGTGGGTGAGACTACAACACAATTGAAGACTGCACTCCCTGAAACTACAGATGGGCACCTTCTTGGAAAACGAGACAGCAAAAGATAAGCACCTGATAAAATGCGGGCTCTGCTATGCTTGCAAGAAGCAAGAGAGTGATTGTAAAGAAGGGAGTAGTTCGGGAGGCGGAGCTTGCAGTGAGCTGAGATCGCGTCACTGCACTGCAGCCTGGACGACAGAGCAAGACGCCGTCTCAAAAAACAAAAAGAAGGGAGAAGTTGAGTTAGACAGTTAAGAGTGTCGGCCACAGCCTATCATGGAAATATCTAGCAGACAGAGAGAGGTCGAGGTGCAGCAGGGAGAGAAGAGAAGGGCTGGCTGCAGGTCTCTGGTTAAGGAGAGGTGGAGCAAGGATGGCAGAACCAGGACACAGTTAAAGAGATCAGTCTTGGACACAAGGAAGTCCCAGTGCACTAAAAAGGGAGAAGGTTAGACAGAAAAGGTGAAAGTGAGGATAAAGGTCAGATACAGGTAACTTTTAAGAGTCCAGATGAGTTTGTTACAGGTGGAAGTCAGCAAATATAACAATATGTGTAAGCAGCACAAGCTGTAGGTTGCCAGAGCTTGATGGGAGCACTGGGGAGAGTCCACGTCTCACACAACTTGTAATTCCCAAACAATTAATGAGAGAGATAATTAACTCTAGATGGATTTGAAAGAGTTGACTGAATTAAATAGGATTATGGAAATATGAGATAAGAAAAGCATCTTCTGTGTCAATTTGGCCTTAAAAAATCTTTATAGCTACATATTTATTTACATAATACTAATATATAAAAATTTGCATGCTTATCAGCATAACATATGTTGTTATGTGGGAAAAAAAAACTTCACATAGAGCCTGTCATACAGTAGATCCTCAATAAATGTCCATTTCTGATTTGCATCCTACTTCTATACCGGGTCCATTAAAAAATCTAATCATACCCAACCCAATTTGTATACCTCCCTAGATTTGCTTGGCTCCATTTGTCTCCTAGGCACTTGATGACTTGCTCTGTGGAGAGCCCCAACCAGCTGGTTCCACTTAACCTGCATGTGGACTGGGCTCAGGCATGGCTTTCCCTGATGCTCTGCATAGCCAGTGGGAAGATGCAAACCCTCTACTGGCCTGACACCCAGTCTTAGATGAAGTGCAATACCCAATGTCCTAGGGCCAGGCCTCCTTATTGTCTACTAGGAGGCACTGGATAACACCACTAGAAGGGAGGGCGTCTTAAACATTCACAGCTCTTCAGAGTGTCTCAAAAGTGGGACTTGAGCTACAGTAGCTCAGAGTGCTAACCAGCTGGGTTATATGGTTGAACATGGACCAGTGAGAACAGAACAGAAGGATCTGGGAGATAATTTATTTTCATTTTGCACATGGCCCCCTGACTCTGCTCAAAGGCACAGTGGTTCTCTACAGCCTGTCCTGAAAGGGCCCTAGGATCGATCAACCAGCTAACTGGGAAGCTGTTGCCATCTTGGTAATACAGAATGTTATATTTGCTTTCCTCCTTTTCTATCCTACTCCCCTTTTCTGCCTCTTCATGCTGTTCTGAGATTTCATACCAGCCCTGCCCCTCCCTTAAATGGTTAACAAGTGAGCTTTTCCTCCTCAGGATCTGTTTTCTAGGGAACCCCAGCGAAGACTCAACAAACAGCTGGATTGCTGACCTGTTCAGCATACACATCAAGAGTGTGAAACACTAAGGCTGTCTGCCAATTCGCAAACACACAGCTCCAACTGATGAAAACTGTTCAAATATCCCTTTAGCCCTTAAAAGAATATTGCACACTTAAAAGGAATAATATAATCATTTCAAAGCAATCCATGAAATATACCTGGCAAAGGTCTGGCACAAACTAGGCACTCCGTAAATATTCATTAGGTGTATTATTCATAGATTTCCACCCAATTTCAGGGAGAACAAGAGACAACATGGAGAGAAATAAAGCATTTGTTGTCCTTTATTTTGAGCATGTGCACAGTCAGGAACAACTTAACATCCTCAATGAACTATAAGAAGTGTTTCTGGGCCAGACGCGGTGGCTCTCGCCTATAATCCCAGCACTTCGGGAGGCGGAGGCGGGCGGATCACGAGGTGAGGAGATCGAGACCATTCTGGCTAACATGGTGAAACCCTGCCTCTACTAAAAATACAAATAATTAGCCGGGCGTGGTGGCGGGCGCCTGTATTCCCAGCTACTCGGGAGGCTGGGGCGGGAGAATGGCGTGAACCCGGGAGGGGGAGCTTGCAGTGAGCCGAGACTGTGCCACTGCACTCCAGCCTGGGTGACAGAGCAAGACTCCGTCTCAAAAAAAAAAAAAAAAAAAAAAAAAAAGGAATGTTTCTGGCCGGGCGCGGTGGCTCATGCCTGTAATCCCAGCACTTTGGGAGGCCGAGGCGGGCGGATCACAAGGTCAGGAGATCGAGACCATCCTGGCTAACATGGTGAAACCCCATCTCTACTAAAAATACAAAAAATTAGCCAGGTGTGGTGGCAGGTGCCTATAGTCCCAGCTACTTGGGAGGCTGGGGAGGGAGAATGGCGTAAACCCGGAAGGCGGAGTGTGCAGTGAGCCGAGATCACTCCACTGCACTCCATCCAGCCTGGGCAGCAGAGCAAGACTCCGTCTCAAAAAAAAAAAAAAGTTTCTGTGTTCAGTGCTAGATCACATGGTGGGGACTGGGTATGGCAATTAGACTATAAGTCTATGGATAGAGACTCAAACCTCAGAGAGAGTAGCCTAATCCAGTTTGGATGTGAAACAGCACAGGCCACTGGAGATCAGCAAGCCAGACCACAGGTGGCTGCTGTCAGTTCAAAGGCAGATGTGCGAAGGATGAGAAGCTCCCATGTAAATCCAGGACTTGTCAGCCCTCAGACAAGTCATCCATAAGTCCACCCTGCAGTCTGTGGTTGTATTGTGAATATATACTTGAGACTATCATGTGTGTTATCTTGTGCTTAATCCTACCAGTTGTGGAGTTAAAGCCTCAGTGTTGTAATAAATATTATACACAGAACCACCTCTAGTTTCAGTATGAAGGTGAGATGTGTGTACAATTCTAATTTACTCTAGAACTCTCAAAATGCAAGTTATTTGCATACAACTTCTAATACTTCACAATGGATAACAACAAAGTGTATTTTCCTCAAACATGCTTTAATTACAAAATTAAATGACCGATGAGACCAATTCTAAACCTTTATAAAAGTTGAAACTTGAAAATTATCCTAAATGATATCTACCTCTAATAATGTGGTTATTCTTTTTTTTTTTTTTTTTTTTTTTGAGATGGAGTCTCACTCTGTCGCCCAGGCTGGAGTGCAGTGGCGCGATATCGGCTCACTACAAGCTCTGCCTCCCGGGTTCACGCCATTCCCCTGCCTCAGCCTCCCCACTAGCTGGGACTACAGGTGCCCACCACCACGCCCGGCTAATTTTTGTTGTATTTTTTAGTAGAGACAGGGTTTCACCATGCTAGCCAGGATGGTCTCGATCGCCTGACCTGGTGATCCCCTTGCCTTGGCCTCCCGAAGTGCTGGGATTACAGGAGTGAGCCACCGCGCCCGGCCGGTTATTCTTTTAAAACAACAGTTCAAACATACTTAACTACTGACAGCATTTTTCCCAAAAAGCTGGTGAATAATAATTTAATGTTATAGTATCCTAAATAATAGTAATCACATGTGTTATATTCATTTTGCAAAAAAGGAGGCTGAGTCTTACAAGGTATAATTTTTTTTTTTTGCCTCAAATCATAGAACATTACATCTTGAGCTAAGATTTTTATACCTTGTCAATTATTATTACCCCTATAATATACTCTGAGCAAAGGAGGATACTAAGTTTTAATATGTTCAATTTTAATTCATTTACTCATCAAATATTTGTTTAGCACTTTCTACCTCTGAGTATTTTTCTGATACATACCATCACATGATGACATATTTCATAAAAATCAGAAATCTGCACCATTAGCCTAGAATTAAGAAGAGCAGGTGTTACTATTAATATTGTACCTTCTTATTCAGCACTTACTATGTGTTATCGAATGTACTACTGATATTAGACAACTTAACCCTCAAAATAAAATTACCTTATATAAATTTGAACCAGGGCTCTCAGAATTCAAGCCTCTGATTCCATTCATGACCTATTTTATAGTGGAGAAACTTAGAGCTAAAAAAAAGGTATCATTTTTGCAAGTCAAAACTTGAAAGAGTAAAGAATCAAACCCAAATTTTGTAGCTTCAGAACTTAGTATTTAATTTCAAAATGTTAGATTTAAAAACCCTCAAATATAGGACTAAAGACCAAATTATAAACAGTAGTAAAGAAAATAAAAAGCACTGCTATGATAAATAGATGTAAATACTTGTAATCTTTTATTGCAGTTGAATGAATAGATGAAGGCACCACTATATTCTTTGAACATGAATTTCATTATTGAAAAGCTAATTCAGAGTGGGGAAAGAACATTTTAGCTCACTCCCATTTTCTTGTTTTACTATTTCAGCCATAGTTCATTCATACCAGAATCAAGGTCATAAGCAATTTCTTCTAATAATGTATTCATTCAGATATTTTGAAAAAAAGAAATCATAATACACAAAAATCCCGAAAATGAGAAGATTAACATCACTCACTTTTTTTGTTTTCATTCCCAAAGTTTAAAGAGCTCAGAGTCACTTGCAAAATGGAAACCAACTGCTTAAAATTTTGATGCCATCTTAAAGAGTTTCAAAGAAGATGCTAGGATTCAAAGCCTCCCTTTGAAGTAAAAAAAAACACACACAAAAAAAAAAAACCTCGAGAAGATTGGTTTTTGTCTTGCATTAGTGATCTTTCTTAAAAGTCACTAATGTCTAATTCTCTTTTCAGTCTAACATATAAGTGTGTGCTGCATACGGTTCAGAACCGTATCACGTGCAAACCCTCTCGTGGGGACTTTACCAAATGCCGTCAATTGCATTTGTGGGGGGAAAAAATTCGTAAACAGAAAGAAACTTGAAGATCATAACAAAAGTAGGATTATTTGAAAGTTATTGAGAAAGAGCTACCTCCTGATCTACTGAACATATTGATGAGGTGCTTCTTCGACTTTGTGCTCTTTCAGTGAAGAATCGGCATAGCTATTCCATTTTAATCTGATAGTCCCTTAAAGTTCAATGTTATAGTTACTAAAATATTTTCAAGCTCTACTATTTCAAATTATCCTGAAACCTCCTCTCATACACATGCTTAGTATAACTTCTAAACCCTGAATACGACATGTAAACTCCATTTTAATTTGACCCCTGTCTCCCTACCCTGTCTCACCCTTCACCACTTTCATCTCCTTAAGTGTTTCCTTTCTCCAAGCTAAAGCTGTAACTGTTCTTTGCAGATGAGGAAACGCATCAGCTCTATTACCCTCTTGCATGTATATATTTGCTCCTAGTGACTGTCCCTACACCTCTCCTTCCCTGACCAATTCTGACTCCTACTCCACAAAAGGATGAGATGCCTTTCTGAATGCCTTTATAGTAAGTACTCTTTGAATATCTCCATGTATGCTGTAGCCACTGTGCTGACCAATTTATGTGTATTCTCATATTTAATCTTCTAAACAACTCTAGGAATTTGGTACTGTTATTACCTCAATTTTTCAGACTTAGTAACTAAGTACATTTCCAAAGGACTCACAAGTATTAAGCATTAGATATTAAATTCAAACCCAGATCTGACTGATTCCAGATCCTTTGCTCTTAACAAGGTATGTTATTCCTAAATGTCATTATAATGTGTTGTGATGCTGACTGAAAATTCATTGCCCTCATCTTGAACACGATCATTCAACATATGCTCAATAAGACGTGTTCATTAGCACATTATGGAGAAAACTTTTCAAACACCTTGCTGAAAAAAAGACAGCTCATGCCAATAAAATTATTTTAGTCTACCAATAAAATGTTTTATTTTTTAAATTTTATTATTTATTTATTTATTTATTTATTTTTTGAGACAGAGTCTCGCTCTGTTGCCCAGGCTGGAGTGCAGTGGCATGATCTCGGCTCACTGCAATCTGTGGCTCCCGGGTTCAAATGATTCTCCTGACTCAGCCTCCCAAGTAGCTGAGATTACAGGTGCCCACCATCACGCCTGGCTACTTTTTGTATTTTCAGTAGAGATGGGTTTCGTCATGTTGGCCAGGTTGGTCTCGAACTCCTGACCTCAGGTGATCTGCCCGTCTCGGCCTCCCAAAGTGCTAGGATTACAGGTGTGAGCCACTGCACCCAGCCAATAAAATGTTTTTATATATTCCTTATGGTTCCTAATTAAGGCTTTCTTTTTCCTAAGAGATTAGTATCATTCAATTTAACAATGAAGAACAGAATTCTGCCAAATACCATCATCAAAGTTTGCAAGCTGTGGTTTCTACAGTTAACATTCTCGTCCTAACACCCTTCTATCTTCTAAAAACTAGATCGTTTTCTTCCTTCCTTCCTCCCTCTTCCCCTCTCCTCCTTCCTTCCCTCTCCCTTTTCATTTCTCTCTCCCTCTTGTATCTCTCTTAATTGGGTCCTTTACCTTTCTGACTTCTCATAATTCCTAATAGATAATGTTTCTGTCATCCTATCATGTTTTCAGTATCCTAGCATGAAATGTGTCTCTCTAATTTGAATAATTAATTCACATGTTACAGTTGGATGTGCTCTTGCATGTTTGTCCCAGTGGTAAGTTTGATTTTCTTCCTTTGTGTTACTTCTCTTTGTCATTTGCATACCACTTTTCTTGATGTAGAATGTAGCAATTGGAATTGAATAGTCCTGTTGTTTCTCCTCAGCTTCCTAAGAAGAAACCTAACCCTTTTTTACTTAGCTCCTTCTACACCCAAATAAAAAGTCATTTTAGTTGTAATTGGTATTTGGCAAGCTTTGTACCAATCTGTTTTGGGCACTTCTGATACCATTGTTTTAGCTCCCAATCATATAACTTATTCAAAGAGATTAATCCATTTAAAGGACCCAGTATCTCTCAACTATCTTGTTAGACACACAGACACGTCATTTCAGGTCCTGGCTATAACACCCAGAGGTGGAGATGACTACTGATTTTTCAGACTTACCTTAAATATGCAGACTTTGTCCTGGAAGCACCAAAGACAATATGGCTACAAATTCACTTTATTACTGTTTTTGATGCCTTAGGCTTGATTCTTGAATTCTCATTTCATACCAGAATTTATTTACCAACATAAACATGCGCATCTCAAAGTCTTCTCTTTATCAGGAAAGAGAGCAGCAAACCAATCTATAGAGTTCCCATTGGCCTTAAAATCAGAACACATCAGGAGTGCTTTGTTAGATGAATTTAGCAGCAGGGAAGCCTGCAGCTCATCAGCTTTCTGTTTCTCAAAAGTAGGTACTTACTGCAGTCAAGAGGAATTATTCCTGAGGATTTCTGGTCATGGGGATGTTTTCATTACCTTTAAAAAATGTCAGAGTAAGACAAAAGAAAAGTCTTTATATTTGTTTTGCTCTACAGTATTTCATTTGATTTAAATGCTCATTGATCTACTCTCAGATTGTATTAATTAGTACGTGAAAATTATATGTTCAAATAAAATTCAAGTTAATCGTACTTTTATTCATTCACTAAACCTACAAACATTGAGACAATCTACAGTGACCCCTATAAAAGACATGTAGGTTTCTGCCCTGAAGGAGGAGCCAACACAGTGATAAAGAAAGATATGTTAATGAAATATGATGAAGATTTTAATTGAAAGACTAGAGAAAGGACAGATGTGAACTTCCTAGAAGGGTTCAGGAAGACTTCATAGCAGAATGACATGGGAAAAGAGAAGGGAATTTACTGTGAGTGGGTACCTAAAACATTCTAGACCCTGAATAAACACTAAACAAATGCTATCTTATTTAATCTTCAATATTCCTTTTATATGAACAATCTGTCCCCCATTTTTAGATGAGGATAAGTCTCAACTGTCCACATCTTGTGAGTGACAGAGGTGATACTCAAAATCTATCTGATTCCAAAGAAGGCAAATTTCCCTACATTATGCTGCCTTTCAGGGATCATTCGAAGTATGTGGTAAGGGATAACTGGGCAATTTTTAAAAGAATATACCTCAAAGGAGTTTTCCAGACAATTCTACCCAGAGGGACCAACATGATAAAAAAGAATGTATGTAAAATATTACCAGAGAAAAATAACTGCTGAGGTGAAACATAAATAATGATAAATTTGCTCCCATCAAGATCTAAATGAGGAATAATTACCATTCTCTCTATGTTGTATACTTCTCCATAAATCCCCTTATCTATTTCAAATTTTAAAGACATATCTATCATCCTGATGTTTCTAAGGATAAAAATAACAATAACAAATAATGGCACTTTTTTGCCCATCAATGATAGACTGGTTAAAGAAAATGTGACACATATACACCATGGAATACTACGCAGCCATAAAAAAGAATGAGTTCATGTCCTTTCCAGGGACATGGATGAAGCTGGAAACCATCATTCTCAGCAAACTAACACAGGAACAGAAAACCAAACACCACATGTTCTCACTCATAGGTGGGAGTTGAACATTGAGAACATGTGGGCACAGGGAGGGGAACATCACACACTGGGACCTGTCAGGAGTGGGGGGCAAGGGGAGAGGAAGCATTAGAACAAATATCTAATGCATGTAGGGCTTAAAACCCAGATGATGGGTTGACAGGTGCAGCAAACCACCATGGCACATGTATACCTATGTAACAAACCTGCACGTTCTGCACATGTATCCCAGAATTTAAAGTGTAATAAAAAAAAGAAAAAAATGGCATTTTTAATGTGTCAGATACTCTCTAAAACCTGAACACATTAATTTCTTTATAAGCATCTTAATGAAGTATATATCATTATTTTTCCCATTTTAAAGATGAGAAAATTGATATATAGGAAATTAAGTAACTTACCCAGGGTTTTACAACTAGGAAGTAGTGGGATTGTGATTTGAATATAAACAATCTATTCTTTTTTTCTTTTTTTTTTTTTTTGAGATGGAGTCTCGCTCTGTCACCCAGGCTGGAGTGCAGTGGCCGGATCTCTGCTCACTGCAAGCTCCACCTCCCGGGTTCATGTACAATCTACTCTTATCCACTGCACAGTAACGCCTCCTCAGTTTTAGTCAACAATTCAAGTGTCTTAAGATTAAAACAGTTATTCATATGAGAAAAAATTAAAATGGAACTATATATAAAAATGTGGAATGCTGTGTAGATATCACAGTGACTTGGCTTTATCATCACTGATTTTATCAACTGTGAGAGTTCATTCAAACTACCTTTTGCTAAGCAAAAACCACTCATTAACTGCTCCATTTTTTTCTCTACTTGTACTTTTGTTTTATAGAATAATCTTTCAAGATTAAGATATTAGTTGTACTCACTAACTAGAAATAGTCAAAAGCCACTTATAGAAATATAATCAAATGACATGTCAGACAATAGAGCATCTCAACTCTTTAAGACCTTTCTTAATTTCTTTGAGTGAGATACACATGAGTCATCAAAAATTAAATAGTCTAAGAGTCTGCTACTATTAAGGAGGAGTGAGCTCCTAATATCAAACTTCCTGCATTCCTGCATATAATAACCCTACATTTGAGGTGGGCGAGGGTGAGGAACAAAAGAGAAAAACAAACAAGCAGAAATAATCCAGACTCTGGAAAGTAAACAAAGCAGAGGTATTGGATAAGTGAGTTAAAATTTGGAGGAAGCCACTGGCATGGAGTGCCTTGTTTTTTGTAGCTTTGCCCTGAGGGCAGTCATAATTCTACCCATGGAGTGGAGTGGCTAAAACTCTGATATAAAACTGACCCTTTTTTGGCTGGAGGAGCTAGAGAAAGGGACATGTGGCAACCAGAGCCATCAGAAAGTAAGGGGGACCTAAGAAATGAGAAAGCCAGTGATCAAAGCTGTCTCTGACCACAAGTGGGAAGTTTAAGTCCAATGAAGTTCATTGCTTTTCAAAACAAAACAGTAGCATTCTTTGAAGAAATACAACAGAATCCAGAGACTGTAAAACCTAACATGCTAAACATCCAGGACACCATGTATAATTACTCTATACCCACAAAGCTAGGAAAATGTGACAATCTCAAGCAAAAAGAAAATAAGTAAAAGCCAATTCCAAGATGATCCAAATGTTGAAATCATCAGGCAAAAACAGCTCAGCAACTATTATAAATGTGCTCATTGAGGTAGAAGAAAATATGCCTGTGATGGATGAAAGAAAACTTTAGCATAGAAATACAAAACATAAAAATAAACCTAATGAAATGTTATAACTGAAAAAATATATCTACCTCAACAATAGGAAAACATATAACCTTAATAGAAAATGGTCAAACACCTAAACTGACTCCTAGCCACAGAAGGAGTCAAGAAGATATACAGACGGCAGGCAAATAAGCATATAAAAAGAGAGTTCACATCATGTGTAATCAGAGAAATGCAAATTAAAACAAAGAGATACCATTACAAAACTGTTAGAATGGCCACAATTCGGAACACTGACAACACCAAATGCTGACAAGGATGCAGAGCAACAGGAACTCTATTTCATTACTAGTGTGAATGCGAAATGATATGGCTATTTTGGAAGACACTTTCCCAGAAAACTAAACATACTTTTACCATACAATCAAGCAATCACACTTTTTGGTATTTACCCAAACAAACTAAAAATTTATGTCCACATAAAAGCCGGAACATGTGTGTTTAAAGCAGCTTTATTCATAATTACCAAAACCTGGAAATAGCCAAGATGTCCTTCAGGAGATGAGTGGATAAATAAACCAGTACATTGAGACAATGAAATGTTATTCAGCACTAAAAAGAAATGATATATCAAGCCATGAAAAGACACAAAACCTTAATGCATATTACTAAGCAAAAGAAGACAATCTAGAAAGGCTTCCATCAATGTGATTCCAGCTATATTACACCCTGAAAAGGACAAAACTATGAAAACTGAAAAAGATTAGTGGTTACTAAGGGTTAGGGAGGAAAGGGGAATCAGTATGCAGAGCATAAAAGATTTTTAGGACAGTGAAATTATTCTATATGACACTATAACTTGGAAACATGTCATTATACATTCTTTAAAACCCATAGAATGCATTACATCAAGAGGGAACCCTAATGTAAACTATGGACTTTGGGTGATGATGTGTCACTCAATGTAGATTTATCAACTATAACAAATGTACTACTCAGGTGCAGGGTGCTGATAGTGTGGGAAGCTATGAACGTGTAGGGGTAGGAAGTATATGGAAACTATATATTTCTTCTCAAATTTTATCTGAACCTAAATCCGCTCCAAAAAATATATTGAGTAGGAAAAATTATACAATATCAAATAAAAAATTTACTGCATGCCCTAATACAAGAATGCAGAGACAAAAAAGAACTAGTGATCTTGAAGACAGATTAATAGAAATGATCCAGTCTAAAGAAGAGATTTAAAATAAAAACAGAAAAATGTATAACATATTGGTAATTGGAGTTACAGAAGAAGAGGAGAGGGAGAACAATGCAGAAAATATTTGAAGAAACAAAGGCTGAAAATTCAAATTTGGTAAAATACATAAATTTCCAGATTCAAGAAGCTCAGAGTTCCCACAAAAGAAAAATTGTACCTGGACACACTATGTCAGACTCTTGAAACTAAATATAATGAAAATTATCTTGAAAGCAATGAAATTAACATGACACATTACATACAGGGAGATACCAATTCAATGACTACTGATTTCTCATCAGAAGCTGTGGAGGGCAGAAAAGTGCCAAAGAAGGAAAAAATAAAATAAAAAGCTCAAAGGGGAATTTTGCATCTAGCGAAAATAGCTTTCAAGAACAAAGACTAAATGCAGACATTATGAGATAAAAAAAAATTGAAGAGAGTATGTGGGGCCCAGACCTACACTAAGAGAAATGCTGAAGGAGTTTCTTAAGGTTGAAGGGAGGTAATATCAAAATAAAAGTGGATCTTCAGGAATAAGTAAAGAACAATAGAAATGGTAAGTATCTGGTAGAATATAAGTGATTACTTTTTTCACTTTTTAAAAAATATAATATATGACTATTTGAAATAAAAATTATAGTGTTTGGTGGAGTTTATAATATATGTAGGTGCAATTCATATGACAGTGATAGCATGTAGGACAGTACAGGAGAAGATAAATGTACTTATACGGTTGTAAAATTTCTTTTATGTAAAGTAGAAAATATTACCTTGAAATAAAGTTTAAAAATTTATGAATATATATTTTAAATTCTAGTAAAACCCCTAAAATGGAGAGTTTTGGGTAAAAAGCCAAAAGTTAAATTATATGAAATTATAAAGGTATTCAAATGATCCAAAGAAAGAGCAAAGAGAAAAAGACCAAAAAAGAGGAAACAAAGCAAATAATAAAGTGGTAAACATCAATCCAGCCATATTAACAACTGCATTAAATAATAACATATCCTTAAAAATGTTAATCAATTACAAATAACAAAACTTTACAGTGGAAAAACCCAGCAAACACTAAGCTAATCAAGTGATAAGTTAATATTACAACATCATGTACCCCTGATACCTGCAAAGAACAAGTCAATCTTTTTGTCCAAAATACATAACCTCAATTTAATAATGAGGAAACATCAGACAAATCCAAATTGAGGGGCTCTTGCAAAAGAGTTCACTAATACTCATCAAAATTAATAGGCCATGAGAAACAAGGAAAGACTACAAAACTCACCGACTGGAGTACACAAAAGGAATTAACAACTAAATGTAATGAAGGATTACTGACCAAATCCTGGAACAAAAAAACACAACCAGCAATAAAGCTTCTGAGACCGAATAAAGTTTACAGGTTAGTTGAGTGTTATATCAATGTTAGTTTCTTAGTTTTTATAATATTATGTATACATATGTTAACATTAGTGGAATCCAGGTGAAGACTACATGGGAAATCATTGAACTACTTTTCCCACTTTTAAATTAAAATTATTTAGAAATAAAAAATTTTAAAGTATTAATGGATTAAACACTCTAATTAAAAAGCAGATATTATCAGAATGAATAAAAAAGCAACAATATGCTGCTTACAAAAGACACACTTTAAAGTTTTGTGTGTTATTTAAAAAATAAGTGGATTTTTTAAAAAGATACACATGCAAATAATGAATATTAAAAGGCAGAAAAATCTTTATCAATATTAGATAAATTTACAAAGTATTAACAAAGATAAAGAGAAACATTTCATAATGATAAAAATAATTTCAATGACTGTAATTGTTTATTACTAACATAAACTCAAAATAATTAAATTTATCCACATCTCAGTACACAATGTTAATATACAAAACTCAAGTGTATTTTAATATACTGCCAATGAATCATTGGAAAATAAAATTTAAAAAATTATTTACAATCACATGAAATATAACTAGCAATAATTAGAAATAATTCTAACAAAATATGTACACTATCTCTTCACTCAAAACTATGGAACATTGCTGAGAGAAATTATACAATATCTGAATAAAATAAGAGAGAAACTATGTTCATGGATTAAAAAATCTCAGTATTTTTAAGATATCAGTTCTCCATAAATTGATCTACAGTTAAACATTAAGCCAGTGAAAATTACAATAGGTTGTTTAGTAGAAACTAAGAAGGTCATTATAAAGTTTATGTGGAAATGCAAATGGCCTGCAATAGCCAAAACAATTTTTTTAAAAGAAGAAAATTGGAGGATTTATTTGACTGATTTCAAGGCTCACTGCAAAGCTACACTAAACAAGACAGTGTGATATTGGCAAAAGAATAGTTTTTTTTGCTTTTTGTTTGTTTTTTTTTTTTTTTTAAGGAAAGGTTGGGAAGGGAATGAGGGATAAAAGACCACAAATTGGGTACAGTGTATACTTCTCGGGCTACGGGTGCACCAAAATCTCACAAATCACCACTGAAGAACTTACTCATGTAACCAAACACTACCTGTTCCCCAATAACCTATGGAAATAAAAAAATAAGTAACTAAAAAAAAGAAGTATTTGTTTTAAAAAAGAAGATAATAGAGCAGCAGTTCTCAAATTCTGTTCCAGAACTGAATTAAAACTATTTTTCTAATAATGGTAAGATACTAATTGCCTTTTCACTCTCACACTCTCACAAGTTTTCAGTGGAGTTTTCCAGAAGGTAAATGATCTGTAAAATCTCAACAGATTTAATGTAGAAACAGACATTAAAGTATTTTTTAGTGTACAACAATGCTCTTTTTCTCATTAACTTTTCATTCTGAAATATATAAATATTTTTACAAAGTTATGTTTTTTATGTTAACATGTATTGGGCTTATTATTGATTTCTATGCAAATTAATAGATATTTATTATTGAGCTCTCATGGACATGTACAAGGAGGTTAATGTTGTGTTCATGCCTACTAACACAACATCCACTCTGCAACCCATGGATCAAGAAGGAGTCATTTCAACTTTCAAGTATTACTGTTTAGGAAAGACATTTCATAGAGCTATAGCTGCCACAGATACTGATTCTTCTGATGGATCTAGCCAAAGTAAATTGAAAACCTCTGGAAAGAATTCACCATTCTAGATGCTATTAAGAACATTCATGATTTATGAATGGAAGTGAAAACATCAATATTAGCTGGACTTTGAAAGAAGTTGACAGCAATCCCCATGGATGACTTTGAAGAGTTCAAGATTTAAGTGGAGGAAGTAACTGCCAATGTGGTAGAAATGGCAAGATAACTAGAATTAGAAATGAAATCTGAAGGTGAGACTGAATTGCTGCAATCTCATGATAAAACTTTAAAAGATTAGGTGTTGCTTTTTAATGGAGGAGCAAAGAAAGTGGTTTCTTAAGATGGAATCTACTTTTGGTGAAGATGCTGTGGACATTGTGGAAATCAAAACAAAGAATTTAGAATATTCCATAAACTTGGTTGATAAAGCAATGGCAGGGTTTGAGAGGACTGACTCCAATTTTGAAAAAAATTCTTCTCTGGGTAAAATGCTATCAAACAACATCACATGCTACAGAACAATCTTCTGTGATAGAAAGAGCGAATAAATGCTGCAAACTTCTTTATTGTCTTGTTTTAAAGAAGTTGCCATAGTCATGCCAGCCTTCAGCAACTACTACCCTGATCAGTTAGCAGCCATCCATCAACATTAAGGCATGATCCTCCACCAACAAAAAAGATTATGACTTGTTGAAGACTCATAATCATTAGCATTTTGAGCAATAAAATATTTTAAATTAAGATATGTACATTGATTTTTTTAGACATAATGTTATTGCACACTTAATAGACTATAATATAGCATAAGCCTAACTTCTATGTGCACTGGGAAACCAAAAAAAATCATTGACTCACTTTGTTGCGTATTTGCTTTTGTGAGGTGGTCTGGAACTCAACCTGTAATATCTGAGGTATGCCTGTAATTTTGAATGGATCATAGACCTGAACATAAAAAAACAACAATAAATATTCTAGAAGCAAGCATTTTAAAGATATGTGACATCTGGGGAGGCAAAGATATCTTAGAGAGGACACAGAGAACACAAATCATAAAAGAAAAAAATGATAAACTTTATTAAAATTAAAAAGTGTTGCTCTTTGAAAACTACTTTTACAAAAATAAAAAGGCAAGTCACAGAATGGAAGAAAATTATGCAATACATATATTTGACATGGAACTTATATCCAGATTACAAAAAAATTTACAACTCAATAATAACAACTCAATAAAAATAAGCAAAATATTTAATAATATTTTACAAATGAAAATATTGAGGAACTAAGAAGTGCAAGAAAAAATGCTCACCATCATTATTCATCAGAGAAAGGCAAATTAAAGCTGACCTACCACTTTACATGCATGAAAATGGCTAAATTCAAAATTTACTCAAAATCCCAAGTGTTGGTAAGGATATGCAGCAACTAGAACTCTATACTAGTGATGGGAGTTTAATGCGGCATAACCCACTTTGGAAAAATGTTTGTCAGTTTCTCGGAGTTCAACATATTCATATCATTTGACCCAGTTATTCCACTCAGGTATTTTCACAAAGAAATAAAAACATGTTTACACAAAGTCTTATGCACAAATATTAATGGCATCTTTATTAAAAATATTCAAAAACCGCAAACAACCCAATTGTCAATCAACAGCTGAGTGGTTAGGCAAAATGTGATTTCAAACAATGAAATACTACTCAGCAATAAAAAAGAAAGGAACTATTTATATATACAAGAGATTGAATCAATCCCAAATCACTATCTTCGGTGAAAAAGCCAAAGGGTGTATATTGCATGAATCCACTTACATAAAATTATTTGAAGTGCTAACTAATCTACAGGGATAAAAGAAAAAAATAAAAACAATGCTTGCTTGGAGCAGTGGGTAGCAAAAGAAATATTCTGCAGTGGGACAACAGGATACAAGGAACCGCAGGGGGATAATGAAAATGTTCTGTACTTGACTATGGAGGTGAGTTCTTGGGTGTGTACCACTGTCAAAACTGATAGAATTAGATGCAGTGTATTGCATGTAAAATTGACATAAATTCCAAAAAATTAAACAATTTATAAGTGTGACATCTAAATAAATTCTAAACTAACATTTATTTGTACATACACATTGTTTAAAGCTACATATGCATGCCATCAGTCAATTTACTCATTCAACACATGAGTCTTATGTGGAATGTATTGAAAGAAAAATAAAATCTGGACAATTTATATTCTAAAACTGGGAAGAATGACACAGACAAGATGAGGCCTTATTAAGGCAGTGTGTTGAGAGAGGATAGCTTAACCTATTATTTTTCTATGCAATGCTAGGACTGTAATTATAATTATCTAATGGTCTCCACCAAGTTCAGATACTTCTGGGGTTTTTTTAACCATTCTTAATAGATTATGTTAATTCAGAACTACACAATGTAGAAAAGTGGATTAGTTGAGAATTTTTTTAAAAAGTCAGTCACATTGTGAAATGAATTAAGTACATTTACCTAAGAGTCAACTCAGGCAACACCTATATATATGTATCTATATATCTATAATAAGAAACAATCTTCATAAAAAGAATTTATAAGCCAATCAATCAATCATTAATGTATTAGAAGAAAGTCTCTCTCCCTTTTCTCTTTAGAGTCAACTCAGGCAACACCTATATATATATATCTATAATAAGAAACAATCTTCATAAAAAGAATTTATAAGCTGATCAATCATTAATGTATTAGAAGAAAGTCTCTCTCCCTTTTCTCTTTAGTTTATCATTCTGTTATTTTGCCTAGATCTTGCTTGGTGGTTGAACCACTCATAAGAGAAAGTATCAGTCTACAGACAATATTTTACTCACAGCAGCATGAATAGGGTAGAAAATCAGAATTTTCTTGGACAGTGTCGAAGGGGTCACCTGGATGAGAAAAGTCCATCAGGGGTCACTACTATGAGAAAAGAACATCAGTGATGAAAGAATGAGAACAGACACCAGTGGTCTGGCCTGTGTATTGAGTGAAAGGTAGATAAACAAAATCAATTCAGCATCTAACCCTCAAAGAATAATCATTGGGACACCTTTTTACAGAGATCCAACTGCTCATACTATGGGCCACGTAGCTCAAGGAAAATGCCATATTAGAGTGGGGAACCTGATTCTCCTTTGTTTTTGCATATCCTTTTTGGTATTCCTTGCTATGCATGGCCCCAGTAAATGAGTTCTTCTGTTTAACCAAGTATTACATAAATTGCAGAGACATTTTACTTTGCAGTTCCTCAAAGTTCAACTAAGTCGTCATCAATTAAAATGTTTAGTTCTCACTACTGCTATTTTTATTCAACTTTTTTTTCTTTTTTTTATATTATACTTTAAATTCTGGGATACACGTGCAGTATGTGCAGGTTTGTTACATAGGTATACACATGCCATGGTGGTTTTCTGCAACCATCAACCCAACATCCACATTAGGTATTTCTCCTAATGCTATCCCTCCCCTAGACCCCCAACCCCAACCGGTCCCAGTGTGTGATGTTCCCCTTCCTGTGTCCATGTGTTCTTTGTTCAACTCCCACTTATGAGTGAGAATATGCGGTTTTTGATTTTCTGTTCCTGTGTTAATTTGCTGAGAATGATGGTTTCCAGCTTCATCCCTGTCCCTGCAAAGGACATGAACTCATCCTTTTTTATGGCTATATAGTATTCCATAGTGTATATGTGCCACACTTTCTTTATCCTGTCTATCATTGATGGGCATTTGGGTTGCTTCCCAGTCTTTG
Organism: Gorilla gorilla gorilla; assembly: GCF_029281585.2. Lineage (NCBI taxonomy): Eukaryota > Metazoa > Chordata > Mammalia > Primates > Hominidae > Gorilla > Gorilla gorilla. The sequence goes on along the minus strand of NC_073229.2, from coordinate 121,898,540 downwards.
CAATTGTGAATAGTGCTGCAGTAAACATACGTGTGCATGTGTCTTTATAGTACAGTGATTTATAATCCTTTGGGTATATACCCAGTAATGGGATTTCTGGGTCAAATGGTATTTCTGGTTCTAGATCCTTGAGGAATCACCACACTGTCTTCCACAATGGTTGAACTAATTTACACTCCCACCAACAGTGTAAAAGTATTCCTATTTCTCCACATCCTCTCCAGCATCTGTTGTTTCCTAACTTTTTAATGATCACCAATCTAACTGGTGTGAGATGGTATCTCATTGTGGTTTTGATTTGCATTTCTCTAATGATGAGTGATGATGAACTTTTTTTTCATGTTTGTTGGCCACATAAATGTCTTCTTTTGAGAAGTGTCTGTTTATATCCTTCACTCACTTTTTGATGCGGTTGCTTGTTTATTTCTTGTAAATTTGTTTAAGTTCCTTGTTTGATTCTTGTAAATTTGTTTAAGTTCCTTGTAGCCTCTGGATATTAGCCCTTTGTCAGATGGAGAGATTGCAAAAATTTTCTCCTATTATTTGGGCTGCCTGTTAACTCTGATGATAGTTTCTTTTGCTGTGCAGAAGCTCTTTAGTTTAATTAGATCCCATTTGTCAACTTTGGCTTGTGTTGCCATTGCTTTTAGTGTTTTAGTCATGAAGTTTTTGCCCATGCCTGTGTCCTGAATAGTATGGCCTAGGTTTTCTTCTAGGGTTTTTATAGTTTTAGGCTTTACATTTAAGTCTTTAATCCATCTTGAGTTAATTTTTGTATAAGGTGTAAGGAAGGAGTTCAGTTTCAGTTTTCTGCATATGTCTACCCATTCTTCCCAACACCATTTATTCAATAGGGAATCCTTTCCCCATTGCTTTTGTCAGGTTTGTCAAAGATCAGATGGTTGTACACGTGTGGCATTATTTCTGAAGCCTCTGTTCTGTTCCACTGATCTATATATCTGTTTTGGCACCAGTACCATGCTGTTTTGGTTACTATAGTCTTGTAGTATAGTTTGAAGTCAGGTAGTGTCATGCCTCCAGCTTTGTTCTTTTTGCTTAGGATTGTCTTGGCTACATGGGTTCTTTTTTGGTTCCATATGAAATATAAAGTAGTTTTTTTCTAATTCTATGAAGAAAGTCAATGGTAGCCTGATGGGGATAGCCATTGAATCTATAAATTACTTTGGGTAGTATGGCCATTTTCATGATACTGATTCTTTCTATCCATGGGCATGGTATGTTTTTCCATTTGTTTGTGTTCTCTCTTATTTCCTTGAGCTGTGGTTTGTAGTTCTCCTTGAAGAGGTCCTTCACATCCCTTCTAAGTTGTATTCCTAGGTATTTTATTCTCTTTGTAGCAATTGTGAATGGGAGTTCACTCAGGATTTTTGGTGTATAGGAATGCTTGTGATTTTTGCACATTGATTTTGTATCCTGAGACTTTGTTGAAGTTGCTCATCAGCTTAAGGAGATTTTGAGCTGAGATGATGGGGTTTTCTAAATATACAACCACAACATCTGCAAACAGAGACAATTTGACTCCCTCTCTTCCTATTTGAGTACGCTTTATTTCTTTCTCTTGCCTGATTGCCCTGGTCAGAACTTCCAATACCATTTTGAATAGGAGTGGTGAGAGAGGGCATCCTTGCCGTGTGCTGGTTTTCAAAAGGAATGCTTCCAGCTTTTGCCCATTCAGTTTGATATTGGTTGTGGGTTTGTAATAAATAGCTCCTATTATTTTGAGACACATTCCACCAATACCTAGTTTATTGAGAATTTTTAGCATGAAAGGGTGTTGAATTTTACCCAAGGAGTTTTCTGAATCTATTGAGATAATCATGTGGTTTTTGTCATTGATTCTGTTTATATGATGGATTAAGTTTATTGATTTGTGTATGTTGAACCAGACTTGCATCCTAGGGATGAAGCTGACTTGATCATGGTGGATAAGCTTTATGATGAGCTGCTGGACTTGGTTTGCCAGTATTTTAGTGAGGATTTTTGCATTGATGTTCATCAGGGATACTGGCATGAAATTTTCCTTTTTTGTTGTGTCTCTGCCAGGTTTTGGTATCAGGATAATGCTGGCCTCACAAAATGAGTTAGGGAGGAGTCCCTCTTTTTCTATTGTTTGGAATAATTTCAGAAGGAATGGTTCCAGCTCCTCTTTGTACCTCTGGTAGAATTAGGCTGTGAATCCATCTGGTCCTGGGCATTTTTTAGTTAGTAGACTATTAATTACTGCCTCAATTTCAGAACTTGTTATTGGTCTATTCAGGGATTTGACATCTATTAACCTTAAATGCAAATGGGCTAAGTGCTCCAGTTAAAAGACACAGACTGGATAAAGAGTCAAGACCCATCAGTGTGCTGTATTCCAGAGACCCAGTTCACGTGCAAAGACACACATAGGCTCAAAATAAAGGGATGGAGGAAGATTTACCAAGCAATTGGAGAGCAAAAAAAAAGCAAGGGTTGCAATTCTCGTCTCTGATAAAACAGACTTTAAACCAACCAACATCAAAAAAGACAAAGAAGGGCGTTACATAATGGTAAAGGGATCAATGCAACAAGAAGAGCTAACTATTCTAAATATATATACATCCAATACAGGAGCACCCAGATTCATGAAGCAAGCTCTTAGAGACCTACAAAGAGTAGTAGACTTCCACACAATAATAGTGGGAGACTTTAACACCCCACTGTTAATATTAGACAGATCAACAAGACAGAAAATTAACAAGGATATTCAGGACTTGAACTCAGCTCTGGACCAAGCAGACCTAATACACATCTACAGAACTCTCCACCCCAAATCAACAGAATATACATTCTTCTCAGCACCACGTCACACTTATTCTAAAATTGACGACATAATTGGAAGTAAAACACTCCTCAGCAAATTCAGAAGAATGGAAATCATAACAAACAGTCTCTCAGACCACAGTGCAATCAAATTAGAACTCAGGATTAAGAAACGAACTCAAAACTGCACAACTACATGGAAACTGAACAACCTGCTCCCGAACGACTATGGGTATATAATGCAATTAAGGCAGAAATAAGTTAGTTCTTTGAAATCAATGAGAACAAAGACACAATGTACCAGGATCTCTGGGACACAGCAAAAGCAGTGTTAAGAGAGAAATGTATAGCACTAAATGCCCACAGGAGAAAGCAGGAAAGATCTAAAATTGACACCCTAAGATCAGAATTAAAAGAACTAGAGAAGCAAGAGCAAACAAATTCAAAAGCTAGCAGAAGACAAGAGAATAACTAAGATCAGAGCAGAACTGAAGGAGATAGAGATAGGAAAAACCCTTGAAAAAATCAATGAATCCAGGAGCTGGTTTTTTGAAAAGATTAACAAAATAGATAGACCATTAGCCAGACTAGCAAAGAAGAAAAGAGAGAAGAATCAAATAGACACAATACAGGGAAGATCATCACTGATCCCACAGAAATACAAACTACCATCAGAGAATACTGTAAACACCTCTACACAAATAAACTAGAAAATCTAGGAGAAATGGATAAATTCCCAGACACATACACCCTCCCAAGACTAAACCAGGAAGAAGTTTATTCACCTATTAAACATGTCCAATTTGTCTCTTTAGTAGAAGGGACAAGAGAGTCAGTTTAACTTTGTCAGCTCTGCAAGTCTGAATTGACCGGAATAAGAAATTGCTGCCTAGAGCAGTGGATGTCTCCATATTCAGAGCTGTGCACAAGAAATAAAGAGTGGAGTAGAGAGGGCTGTCTGGCCAGGCACAGTGGCTCATGCCTGTAATCCCAGCACTTTGAGAGGCCGAGGTAGGTGGGCCACCTGAGGTCAGGGGTTTGAAATCAGCCTGGCCAACATGGTGAAATACAAAATTAGCTGGGAGTGGCGGTGCATGCCTGTAATCCCAGCTAGTTGGGAGGGTGAGGCAGGAGAATAGCTTGAACCTGCTAGGCAGAGGTTGCAGTGAGCTGAGATCACACCACTGCACTCTAGCCTGGGCAACAAGAGTGAAACTCCATCTCAAAGAAAAAAAAGAAAAAGACCAGGAAAGAGAGTACAACTAAGTCATCATAACAAGAAGGAGGTCCATAAACAGAAAGGAGCTGGAATCCAAAGCCATTGGATCTGAATATCTGAGATTAGGTAGTGGGTCATTTCAGTACAGTGTCAGATTAGTACCTGAAATTGGATTTGTCACCTCCTGCATGAGGCAAGACAGTGTGTCGGGGACACTAAAAGAGCCGGCAGTAGAGATCACTGCAATATTGAAAATTATGGAGATCTTATTCCCTTCAGTGTACATTCTGTAAATGTCAGCTATACCCACTGCTTTCTCTTTTTTGCCCTCTGTCTACCTGCCCTGAACATCACTGACAGTTAAAGATGAAAGGTGTAGAGATTTATCTGGCTTTTAGCTGGGGAAAGGAAAATCTCCAGGCCAAGAATTATTTGGAAATGCCTCCCCCATAGTATGAGTATATTTAACTCCATGATACTACCATGCTGTTACCTGTTACATCAATCATCCTCCATAGCTACAGTAAAACATGGTTGTGTATTTTATTAACATATCTTTTTTGTGTAGACTTCACCATAATTTGGTGACGCTCTGCCAGTGTTAACACATTGCTCCTTAAAATGTCCTGAAAAATTATTTTCAAAATATGAACTCCCTTACCCAAGTTTAAAGACACTGAGTGCCTGGTTTCATTATTGGAGTTCTGATCATTAGTATAATCATTTAGTATGAGGAACAAGGTATAGCTAAAATTTTTCTTCTCGTGCTTTAGTTTTTCTTTTACCCATATTCAAAGCATCCTATTCAAAGCATAAAGTAGAGGCAATAATAAAATAATAGAGTTTTTTTCCCCAGGAATTGAGTTCTCATCTCTGAATGGTTGACAAGTGACTTTGGGAAAATGACTTGGCCTCTTTCTGTATCCTTATGTTAACTGGAGGTAATAATATCCAATCTACCTATTTCACAGTATTCATATGAGGATATCAGGAAGTAGAGATGAACATACTTTGAAAACCTGAAAATATGAGAATAAGATATTATAAAATAAAATGTAAAATTATAACACAGTGAATTTGATAGAGTTCACATTACCTGAATCATTAGCAAGTTAAATACACGTATTGCTCACGTTTAACTTATTCTAAAATTACTTAGGAGATAGTATATGTCCTGTGATTATTTTTGACATTATTTTTTAAAGGATACTCTCCAAAATGTAATAACTTATCTCAAGTATGATTATTCCTTACACGGAGTAGAAAATAATTCATATTTATCTCAACTGCTAAAAATTTTATTAATTTTTAACACAGTGTACCAAAACAAAACATCCTGGTTTGTAAAAACCGAGGTATATTTAAATACAGGGATCTAAACTATAAGAGTTACCAGTTCATGCTACTTGGCTGAGATTTCTGCCATTATCTAGTAAGCCAGTCCTGTAAAGATCATGTCACTCTTGTGTCACTATCTTAGAGGATTGAGACAGACAGAATGATTTAAATCGATATAATTACTGCACTAGGGTTCAAATAAAGCATGTCTTGTGCCTCTCAGGACATGTACTCAGAGTGTGTCTGAGGAGGATATGAAGTTTGGTCAGCCTTGCTGACAGGCTACACTTTGGTTGACTCTTTAATCAGTGTTTTTGTTTTGCATTTTCTTTGATTGATTTAAGGAGGAAGAGAGGAAAGAGAAAGACATCTTTTTCTTCTTTGTGTGTGTGTCTGTGTGTGTGTGTGGTTCTCACGCCTGTTGCCCAGGTTGGAGTGCAGTAGGGCACCATCTCAGCTTTCTGCAACCTCCACTTCCCTGGCTCAGGTGATTCTCCTACCTCAGCCTCCTGAGTAGTTGGTACTATAAGCATGCACCACCACGCCTGGTTAATTTTTTGTATTTTTGGTAGAGACAGGGTTTCGCCATGTTACCAGGCTGGGTTTTTGTTCTTTGCATCAACAATTTGATTATGAATAATTTAGTAGAAATAATATTCTGTGATTAGTTTTATCCCATGTATGATTTTAGTATTTTTATTTTCTGTGAATATTTGAATAAAAACACCCCATGTAAACCTTCATTCTACTTTTTTCTCTCTTCTACACTCTCTTCCTTTTTTCCTACCCCAATCATGTTAGGGCAGCATCATGGGTTGAGAGCAGTACTGCTGTTAGTCTGGAAGCCCCTGGATGAGTTCTGATGTATGTGTTCTTGGGAAAGTCATTGATCCTTTATGGGTGAAAAATGATGTTGCATGGGCCAATGTCAAAGGTCCTCTCTAGTTCTAAACAGAGTCAACTTATTTTTTTAAATCAATCCATGTGATGACTCTCTTTTGGAAATATCACCTATTCCTCTGATTGGGTCAATTAACACTCCTCCAGTAAAGATTTTGTGTGTCTCAGGAAATGTAGTCAAAATACAGCTGAGTGTCCATGGAAGGCTTAGATAAAGAAAAACTGAAAATTCAATACTTATGAGGAAAAACACTTACTAATGGCATGCAAATTGATACAAAATCACTTGATTGAGATGAAAAGCTCATTATCTTTTTTCAAACATTAAATGTGAAAGAATCTGATTGGTGATTTATTATCAAGAAGCTGAGGCTCAATGTATATAATATTTATCTTTACAATAATATTTTGGGGACTCCAATAAGTCATCAAATGCAACCCACAATATATTTTAGAATTCCATCATTAGCTCACTGAATAATATTTTTTGTAATTTAGCTTAACAAGCACATTTGTGAAGTATCATGTAGCCTTCCAATGCTCCAAATAAAACAACCCTTTTAAGGTAGATTTTCTGGGTTGTGAAGGCTCTCCATGTGGCTCCCCGACAGATTATAGGGCTTCTTTACAGGTTAAAATGTGCAGTTATCTTGGTATCTGCAAAAGTAAAATATCACATATCACAGTACTCTAGGTACACTGTCACCGTCTCCTAGTTGCCTTTGCCCTGCTTTCCATTTAGTTATCTCTGGCTTTCTAGAGCTCTTGAACTTGAAAAAGGTTAGACAGCACACCGCTGGAGCAGTTTGTGAGCATCAGCAGATTTAGCTTGTAATTTCATTGATCTATATGGGCTCACTGTTTGCAAACCAGCTGCTGCACTGTTTCCCTACAGCTACTGATCTCAGTAGCATTGATTTTTCCCCCCTTACATTAACATAGCATTACTCCTTTAATGGGCAATAAATGACTGGATGTAAATACAATCAGGGCTGCAACAACAAAAGGAAACCATCAGACTCATTTTTATTTAAGATACTCTTTCCATTAATATTTGCCATAAAATTATAACGCAAATTATTGACAAAAGTAATGCAATTTTGATTTTAGTCCATTTTGTTCATTTGTAGATATGTGGTGTCTGCCAAGTGGTCTTCTCTTCCTAATGCATTAGGCAAAGCAGTACAATAATGGTGCTTTTATGGATACTGTAAATTTGCACCATTACCTTAGTACAACTCAATTCTATTCATGAAAGAAAGTAGAAAGCAGTACAAAGGTTTACACTTAACTTCACCTATGCTGATAATGAAGGTGTTTCAGATTGTGTCAGCCGGCTAAACGACACCATTAAAATCTTGGTTGATTTCAATAAAATTAGAAAAATATTGACTAATCTCTGATATTAAAGAACCCAGTCTATATCACATTAAGATGTAACCCTTACACATCTTCCTGCTGTATGTTTAAAGTGAGTGTCTGTGTGTGTATGCAGGGCAAACACAATTTAGAAATTATTTCTCAGAGTTCCTTTCTGGAGTTTTGATAACTGTGGGAGAGGATATAAAAAGCATGCATTTTAAAGTTAATTACACATAGATATGTTCTAGGTGGTGAAGGACATGAAAAGAGCCTAAAAACAGATAACTTCTGGTGATCAATTTAGTTACTTTAAAGAAGCAAATCACTGTTAAGCCCAACCGATAATTTCAATTGTAACAAAGCAAAGTCAACAATATATTGTATTTCATAAACTATAGAATTTTGACTTGTTTCCATTTCTACTGACAATATAGAAATAATCTCTCATATCCAACACGATCTCTAGTACTAAGTCTAATGTTTCATTTTTTTGTTTGTTTTGAGATGAGCAAAAATCTTTTGGCAGCAACTTTCTCAGATCTTTTACTCCAGGATGCTGACAAGTATGATTTTGAATTTTTAAGAAAATTGTTCTAAATCGAAAGCCTTCTAAAAAAATCACCTATGTTTAGCCATGCCTTTATACATTTTTATTTACTTTCTCAATATTCTTCTATGAGTTTCCAAATTTCACTGAGGTTCAGGTGCTATTACATCTCAAATAAGTGAAAATAACCATTTATTTTCAGAAATAATTTTTATTGGTGCTTTGTTCATTGGTTTTCTTTTTTAAAAAATTACGTGTTACAGAAGGATGATAAGAGTATTGATCTGAAGTAAGATTCACCAGAATCAATGATAGAGATGGCAAAAAAATCTAAAACATCCTCAGTACCTTCCAATGTAATTCTTACATTTAAATGGTTTTATTACTGTTTTATTGTTGTCACTGTTACTTACAAAAACATTTCTCATCTCTTTCACTCTAATGCCTTTTTCCAAAATTATGTCATTGTCTATAGCTCTCATCAGCAGTCTGACCCATCTCCAAACATAAGACTTGTAAATGACTTTGGCATGAACAGTACATTATTTTTATGGTATTTATGGTCCAAAGCCTCACTTGTAAACAATAAGCTACTGCCGAGGGCCTGTCATTGTCTATGGGTGATTCTGCTACCTGCAATACTTCTGCACTTCCTGCAGTACTCATCTGTTCTGCTGCCTTCCATGTGCCAATAAATTTTAAAGGATTTATTTATTTACTGTAAATGAATCAAATTCTCCTCATTTCTCTCTTAATGGTGAAAAGAAAATAAGGAGAGTGAGATTTTCTCTCTTTCAGTTCTATGACTACAGATTTAGAAGGCAAAGGAATACTTAGGAAAATGAAATCCCTTTGTAATAATTTGTGGAGGTAGGGAATAAACAAAAATGTTTTATGTAAATACTGTTTCCTTCTTAGAATTTTATCTAATCCAAATTTTATATATTTATATATATATCCAAGTTTATTTCTATTATCTTTATGAAAATAAATTCTAGCCCAAATTCTAGGTGATCCAGTAAAGTGTCCAGAAAGTTTTTAATATTTCAAATATAGTAACTATAAATTTTATTATTCAGTTAACATGTAAAGCTATTTAAGACCACACTGAATTGTTTGTTACAACTCTATTTCTCTTCAATATGTGAGAGGATTATTTCCAAACTGCAATACCACAAATACAAAATTATATAGAATCTTTAAGAAACTAGGCTTTCTGGATTAACTTATATAAGAAACCTACTAGTTACCAGAAACTATTTACTGAACACTAGTTGCAAGTTAGAAATGACCAAGATGTGCCCCCAGCCTCAGCTTACAGTCTACAGAGTTACATATGGATATACAACTCAATCTATTTTTTTTTGTATAAAACTTCCTAGAACTGACGAGATACTTCTTTCTTTATTGATTATAGCAGACAGTGGTCGATGGCCCCCACATCATGGACACACAGAAAAACTACATCTCTCAGGTCCCTTGTAGCTAGCTGGGGACATGCATAATGAAGTATTGCCAGAAATGATGGGTTTTGCTTCTAGGCATGACTTCTAAAATATCTCATGCAATCTTCCATGGAACCTCTCTTCCATCACCCATTAAGTAAACAAATGAAGAGGAACTATCACAGAGTTCCAAGAATACTCCATGGTGTGACATGCCAAAAGAAAGTGGTATGGATGAAGAGCTTCCAGGAGAACCTCCTGGCCCACATCGTCATGAGTGGGAAAAAATATTTTGTCATGTTAAGACTCTGAGATTTTAGGTTTGTGTGTTCCAACAGCTAGCATTTACTACTCTGACTCTTAGTAATTCTCAAAGATCATTTTGTAACTCATTGTCCTGTTTTGTAATATTAATACAAAGGCATACCTAAGCTTTAACAAGGAATGCAGGGCTTTGGGTCCTTAAGTTAAAGAAGACTCAGATTTCTTGCTTTTATGAATTAACTTATTTCCTCTTGTAGATTTCTCCTGACCATATTTTCCTAGGTGTACAGCAGGGGTGTCATTCTTCATTGAAAATCATGTAGCTGTCTCTGGCTTTAATATTGTGGATCTAAAATCTATATAATTAAGCTGAAAGTTATTAGCTACCATTTATATAACACCAAGTACCAGGCAAAACTTTAATCACATGCAAACTTCATTAAAACGCTGTAAGGTAGATATTATCATACTTATTTTATATCTGAGGAGATGGAGATTTACTGAATTGAAATAAATTACCAAATGAGTAAATTCTAGCACAAGTATTTGACCCTAAGTCTGTGAATGCTCAAACTATGAATTATCTTAAGCATATGTAGTTAAGTAGTATCTTTTATTAGAATGGCTCAAATAATAGTATGTGACAGGATATTATCTTATGAAGTTTATATTGACCTCTGATAGCCCTCTTCACTTTTGTAGGGTATATTTTATTTCTTGACTATGTTCTTGATAGATTATAGTTCCAGCAAGATGAGATGTATTCCCTTATAACAGATTTGTAATAATGTCTTATCTAATATACATGGCTATAATATTTTATATTTTAAAATTTTTATTATAGAAAATTTTAAATATAAACAGAAGTAAAGAATATATGTAACCCCAAATATCAACTATACAGTTTTAGCAATTATCAGATAATGGCCAATCTTGTTTTATAAAGCCCCCCACACTCCCCAGATTACTCTGAAGCAAATCCCCAACATCAAAATTATTTCATTTGTAAGCAGAATAGATACTATCTTTTAGATAATCATTTCTAAAAGATACAATTCTTAAAAATATATAATTGCAGTGTTATAATCATACCTCAAAGATATTAAAATAATTTGTGTAGAAATTCTTAAAATATATTATTCATGTAATTACAAAATAACATATATTGCATGTATGTTGTGTTCCAGGCCTATCTTCAGATGTTCACATCTTTGAATTCTGGTCAACACATTTAGACAGGTTTGATTCTGTACTCAAATTACACACCTAATTCTTTTTTTGTTGTTGTTCCGAGCAGCCTCCAGGCTGGCTATTACTTAAAAGTTTGTGTTTGTTTGTTTTAATTGTTGTGAATTTTTCATCCATGCCATTAAACATTTACACTTCAAATTATTATCAACAACATTCCTATTTTACAGTTATGTACAACTTGCTTGTTTACAATCTCTGTATTACCCATGATGCAACAGAATTAACTAACTACAAGTTATTAGATTTTTCCTATTAATGTTAATGTTCTAGGAGTAAAAACTAGGAGTTAAAAGATAACTACTAATTGCCAGAATTCAATGAAGTGCCTTAATAATTCCTCGAAAGCATGGCCTTGCTTTTGAACAGGAAGTTAGGATTCTTAACCTGTTTCTGGCATCCTGACTCTGACTTGTGTATCATTTTCTGCATCTGTGCCTCACTATCCTTGTTGTTAAAAGAGGAATAACAAGATAATAATACACATGCTTGTGTGCTACACAGAAATCTTGTGAGCTACACAGAAATCTTGTGAAAATTAATACTCAAAAAGGACTTCAGAGATTAGTGAGACAAGGCACTTTAGAATATAAACACCATGCAATTATTCTTATTACTGTGAGCTAGAAAAATGCTCACAAGAAATAGCATGATTATTGTGGCATGCATTATGCCAAATAAGAAAGCAGGCTACTGGGGAATCCCATCGAAGATAAAAATTACTTTGACCAATCCTTCCTTCCCTCCAGCCACTGAAAGAAATTATTTTTATAGCCATGTTAAAATGGTACCCTAACTTCCTTTCATTTTGCTTAAAATCTGTGATACAGGAATTGTGCTTAAATGAAATTTCCATCAGCTTTTACATATTAAAAAAGCAAGTGCATTTTAATGCACATATTGAACATTAAATCATTTTTCGCTGCAGGTTATTGCAAGTAAATAGTAATTGTAAAATAGATTCTTTTTGATGAAACAAAATGAAAATAGACTGCTAAATGTTCACCTCAGATTTTCTCATCATTTCATTAACAGTTCAACTAGCAAAGGTACTTTTATAATGATGGACAGGAAAATCATACTCATCTATTTGCATCCATACGCATATATTGGTACACTGACTCTGTTGCCTTAAAATAACAGAACAGAAATATATGAAATGCTTATGCTTCTTAAAATGATTTGTGAGAACTATTTTATTTAACAATTATCTTTTTATTCACAATATTCAAACACCAGATTAATTAAGAAATGTAACCAAATTTAAATAAGAATCAATTTGCACTTCCACAGTCATCTTGTCTTTCTAGGAAACAGGAAATAGAAAAATAAAAATTAGTAAAACAGGTTAGATTCTTAGTGGACTAGCCACAAACTTCTGTCCTATTTTGTGTCAGTGGTAAACTCAAACCCTTTCCATCCCCATTTACTTTTTGTATCTTTATAAAATATTTTTCTGTAGGTTCAACTATTTTACATTTCCACATATGGCTTGCCCCAAAACCTAAATTAAAGTAATTATGCACTTTAAGACACTGGGAAAACTGTAAAGATTCAGACTGTTTTATACAAGAATAATAAAACAGCAATGCCTTAAAAGGACACTTTCAGCTGTTGCAGACAGGGAGCAGAGAATGCTACTGCTGAGCTTGCATTGCCACCTATGGTTGCTATCTGACAGTTCCCAGGGAAAAGAAACGTGCTCTGTCCTCTGGGTGTACAGTGGCACCTGGGCACTATGCTTCTAGCTTTAGCTCAGTTTAGAATAAACACCTTACAGCATGCGAGCATTGATTCAAATCCTAAATTTGGGAAATATATACACTTGATTTAAATTCTCATGAATGCAGTATATTAACAACATTTCGCAAACTTCATCACTTTAATACATATTGTCAGCCTTACACAAATTCTCAAATTATGGTAGTCAACATTCCTTCAAATAACAAGCATTTTGATACTTACTTTCAATTATGGAGATCTCTGAGGAAAACACTCCTGTTTGCTGACCTCAAATTTTACCACTTGTCAATTTGGTATCTAGAGCTAGCACTATGATGCAAGTTACATTGTACACACTCTTATGTTTTCACTTCTGAGCTACATGGTGAGCTTGATGGGAGCAGAGGCTGCTCCTCGTGTCATTGCACACACACACACTGATGGCAGAGTGCTGGGCTCAGAGAAGCGGCTCTATCAAGTTGAGCTTATTGATATGTCCTGTTGACTTTATCTTACGACTAATTGTTTTAGGTCCAGTTCCCTAGGAGCAGGGCCTGAGAAAATAGATTAAATGCACATGATGTACTGAGAACGTGATCTTCAAGCAAAGCTTCTGAAGGAGGGAGAAAAACAGGGTAGGAACAACTGAGCAAAGATGTGACCTCAGGCCAAATCTAGCATTGGCGTGCTCCTCAACGTGGATGGAAGGGGGTGTCTGAAGCGTAAACTGTGCCACACAAATGCCTCTCCTTGAGGCTGGAGGGCCAGCCAATTGTACCCCTTATTATTCAGTCTTAACAATGGCCACCCCTGGATGGTGACAGCTGTATTACCTCCTAGGTGAGGCAACTCCCTCAGCTGAGGGCAAATCTCCAGAGAAGGAGACAGCAGTGAGCTGCGGGTAGCCCCACTCCCCGCAGCTAGGGGACAATAAAAGGGGCCTAGTAAAGGGGATCTGGGCAGAACATCTATAGCATCCACTCAAATGCACTTGTTTCTTACATCAACTTTACTCTATCCAAGCACAGATTCTCCAGGCTACTGTAGTTACAATTCTTGAGGAAACTTACTAGTTTCTGCATCGGTTCTGTGGAAAAAACTGATACCCATCATCTCCTTCCATCATCGAACACATGTTCCTCTCTCTCTCTCTCTAGCAAGTCCACTAGCTGAGGTAGCTTACCTCATGGTGTAACACATAGACTTATTCCTGAGGATTGAGCTCCTATTCTGATGCCCTTACTAGGAAGGTCATTGTTGCTGTACCATTCACAGGTACAAATGAGCATAGGAAGATCCAGAGACAGTTCCCTACCCTGCCCAACGGATCAGCTGAGCGTCAAACAAGTTCTTCCCTCCTCCCTAGCTTTCCTAACTCCCAAAAAGGAAAGGGTCGATTATTCCTAAATTGTGTTTGATGGTCTACCGGCACACACTGCCTAAAGCTACCAAGTGGCATGTGTACCTTTATAAGTACAGTAGTAGGAATTTTAGTGTACAGCTTTCCACAGCTGGAAATAACCCACTCTAAAAACACAGATGTCTAGACTCACAGGGCTTAAGGTTTCAGGATCAGGAAGCACAAATTCTCCAAGTGATTACTGGAAAGTGATGGTGAATGGAGCCACTCCCACTTTCACACTTTGTTCCCAAACCGCATATATTATTAGTTTGCTGGGGCTGCCATAACAAAATACCACAGACTAGCTGGCTTAACTAACAGAAATTTATTTATTTTCTCACGGTTCTGAAGAAGAAAAGTCCAAGATCAAGATGCTTGCAGGATTGGTTTCTCCTGACATCTCTTTCTTTGATTTGCAGATGGCCGTTTTCTCCCCATATACTCACATGGCCTCTCCTTTGAGTATATGCATCCTTGATATCCCTTCCTTTCCTTATAATGACACTATTCATATTGGATTATAGCTTTGTGTAACCCTACTTACCTAAGTAAAAGCCATATATCAAAATATAGTCACATTAGGGGTTAGGGCTTCAAGATATAAAAGGGGGGGAACACACAATTAAGTCCATAACACTATAGATTATACCTTTTGCTAACATAGCACCATGCAATTGATATGGTGTAAGAAGTAAACTACATTCTAAAGAATAATGCCCCATCTTTTCAAAGTGTCACGTGCAAACTGGTGCTTAATCTGCATCTTTTAAAGGTCACTCAAGCATTCTGCAAGGATAGCACTGGATGCCGTAGTTGATGAGACCAGTAGGCCCTGCTATGGTTTGCATGCAGTTTGTTTGTCCCCATCAAAACTCATGTTAAAATTACATCCCCAATGTGCTGGGGTTGGGACTAGCTGGGGGTGTTTGAGTCATGAAGGTATGTACCTCATGAAAGGGCTGGTGTTGTTCTCATGGTAGTGAGCAAGTTCACATTCTAGCAAGATGGAATTAGTTCTCATGGGACTGGATTAGTTCCCATCAGAGTGGGCTATTATAAAGATAATTATAAAGCTTGGCGTGGTGGTGCAACTCCAAGATGAATAGCTGATGCATTACACTTCCACTCAGGTGTGGCCTTAAGAACAACAGTGAAGGAAGGATATCAACCAATAGGCAGAGCTTTGAGAAGATCTCCTAGTTATTAACTTGTGTAAAGAGGAAAATGGTTTGAGGTAGTAACATTTATCAATGTTTGGTCCTTCTTCACATGTGCATATTCTTCTTTGACCTTCTGCAACATGTTTTGATGCAGCACAAAAGCCATGTTTTGTGTACAGCCTATAGGACCGTGAGCCAAAGAAACCTCTTTTCTTTATAAACTATCCAGCCTTAGGTATTATGTTATAGCAACACAAAATGGACTAAGGCAGTCCCCATAGTCATGTGCCCACTTCTCTATCTCCTTTGCCAAGAAAAGATTGTTCTGGTCTGAGATGTTATTATGCAGAATATCATATCAGCAAATCAAACACTTCACAAGTCCATGAAAAATTATATTTGTCAAAGTCCTATAGGAAAGAAAAGTGAACCTATATATGTTAATCCTGGTTAGGATAAATTCTGCCCTTTTCAAAATGGAAAGGGTCCTACAAAATCAAACTTGCACCAAGTGGCAGATTGAGCTCTTTGGGGAATACTCACATGCAGGACACTTAGCATTAGTTTCTATCGCTGACAAGTTGGGCATTCAGCAGTAGTGACTGGCTACATAGGCCTTGGTACGATGGAGCCCATATTCTTAGGCATATACATACAGTCCATATCTGTCCCATGGCTTCTCCATTCATACACCCATGGTGCCATTATTGTCATAGTCAAGGGCAGGAGCTAAAAACAATCAGCCAAGTCATCCTGTCTATGTGGTTATTTAGCACCTCTCCTACAATGAATCTGCTCTAGCATGCAATGAGAAGAGCTTCATGCTTCCTTTCCACATCCATAGATCCACCTACATGTCTCCTCTTAAACCTCTTGGACCCTGATCTCACAATATTGCTCCTTCCAGATCTCTTGACTAAAGGCTAGATTATTTGTTACTATCGATAAATCCATAAATGTTGTTATCTCCAACCATTTCTTTCTTTACGCAAGTTAATAATTTAAAGCTCTTCCTATTGGTTAGTTTCCTTCCTTCATCATTTTGTTTCAAAGCTACACCTGAATGGAAGTGTAATGCATCAGCTATTTATCTTAGGATCATACCGTGGTAGCAAGCCACTTTATCTGTGAACCAAGCTCAGGTTTTATCCCCCTCTGTCACCTGATCACAGGAAATCTCCTTGAGGCCTGTCACAGGTTAGGTTCCCATAAGAGTTGGCTCAGTTATGGAATTTAGAACACAGAGTGTTTATTAAGGAGTCCTCTTGAGAGCAACACTTGTAGAAGGGAGAAGAAGGAAGAAGGATTGGGGAGAATAATTCAAGCTCTAATTCAGTCTTGACCAACTCCATGGGGATTTCCAGATAAATGTCTCCATAGATAGCTAAAAAGGCCCTGCAGAATCATCTTGCATTCGACCAAAGTAACCAGGCATTTGTACTTGCATCGATCCGTAAAGGGAGTGACCATGAGACAGGCAGCTCTCTGTAGCCGAGGCAATCCCTGAAATATATGAGAGCTGGAGAGTACCTTACAATGGTATCCAATTCTGTATAGTGTTTTCTTCTATCTAGTTCCAGCCTACAAAGTATAGCCAATATGAGCTTCTAAATAATGATGATGTCTCCTTCATAAATGTATTATACACTAGATTCTTCTAAGAAAGGTAATCAGCAAGCAGGTCTTCAAGATTTATACAATAAATCCTTTCTAGAATGCCCACTTTGCTGAGCCTTTGGTCATTTCCACCAGTCTGTCACAGTAATCTAGCATCCCTACTATATTAAATGTAAGCCACTGCTTTTCAAGCTTCCAAGATACTCCCAAGGAGTGTCTTAGAACTACTGTTGGTTGTTAAATTTTGTATCACAGGAGGGTCCCCCCATATTAGCATATTCTCCCTTATTTAACTTTGTATTCTACCCCACAATCTTTATCCAACACTTTTAGAATACACTCTCAAGAATGCTTTCTTAGTTACTGCTGTACTTGTTAGCTATTCTTGCAACTCTGAGCATACAATCCATCCCCTCCTTTAGGAAGCTCCACATTTTGTCAACTGTGTTAGGCTAAGATAGTGATCCTAGTTGCTGTTTATGTGACCAAGAAGGGAGAAGGAGGCAGATCCAGAAGTACTTAGTAACATCCTGTAAAGCATCTGCCTGCCTCATGTGAGTTTTCTCACAGTCTTCAACCAAGAGGTGGCAGAGGCATTATCTTTCAACAAGGGGGACCACTGTACAAACCCAAAAGTTCCAGGGGAATCTGGGAGTCCAAGGATTACATGTACAGCAGATCCTCAAATAACATTGTTTCATTCGATGTCATTGTATTGTAACATTGATAAGAAAAGCAATCCATTCTGGCATTCTGGCCAGAGCCACTGTTTGTGTAGTTTGTACACTGTCTCCATGTCTGCATGGATTTCCTCTAGATACTCCAGTTTCCTCCAACAACCCAAAGATGTACACATGAGGTGAAGTGGAATGTCCACATTGTCCCAGTCTGAGTGTGCATGGGTGTATGTGTGAGTATGCCCTGCAATGATGGGATGGAGCCCTGTCCAGGGCTGGTTCTTACTTCTGCCCTCAACTGCCATCATAGGCTCCTAACACCCTTGACCCTGAACTGGAACAAGTGGGTTGGAAAATAAATGAATGAATGGAACACAAATTACTATCAAATAAAAATTCTTCAAGTCTATGATAATCACACAAATGCACAACAATAAATGATGCAGGGAGAAAGTGCCCATTGAGCCCACAATATTTATTTGCATTTGAACTGTGGGCTGGCAAGAGGTGCTCTTACAATTTTTGCTTTGCAAACATTTATTCCTTCATTTAACCCACCTGCACCATGATCACCATCACTCACTGATTCACCAAAAAAAAAATGGGTAAAGAATTATCTTATGTGTTTTTATTAATCTTTCTTAAGTGTGTGTACTGCTCACACTTAAGTCAGTGTTTAATATTAGGAGTGTTTGGGGTCTTTATTTAGAAGTTTGGTGATTTTTTTTGACCAGAAATATTCTATAGGAACTTAACTCTTGTTTATATAAATTAGTCTATGGTAAAATTTGTTTCATTATGTGTCATTTTATTCAAAATCACCATTTCCAAAAAAAATCAATAACATTAAGTGAAGATTTACTCTATATATACCCAGATAACCCTATCCCAAGTTTCAGTGCTCTTTTCTCTACTTTTCAGGACTCTGAGTTTGGCATATAAGACTTTCCATGGCTGGGAATTATGCTTTCTCTTTAGTTCTGTGACTTTTATAATTAAGTCCTATGCCTGTTCTTCAGTTCATCTGCCCTCCAGCTGTAGGAACTGAAGGTCTGTTTACAAGCTGCCAAAGAGGCCCTCTGACTCTCATACTTGGCTTTAAATTGGTGATTGATTGCCCTGAGCCTGTTATTTCATCTCTTTGAAACATCAATGGCATTCAGAAATAGCCTCTGAATTCCACAGACCTTCAAATTTATATTTCTCTTGTACCTCTCCAACACCAGAGATTTTGCACAAACCAGTGCATCTTCTTCTGCCCATATCCCATCCAAGTTGACCTCAGTGACAACCTTAGCAATTGCACTGTGGCTGCATGTCAGAAGCTACCACCAGTGATAAGTCATTGGTATAAGCCAGCTCTCAAGTTTCTAACTTCAGGATGCCATTCTTGAGGTCTGCTTTCTAAGACCACTTTTGGTAGAATTTTAAGCCAGTTTCCCTAGAAACAAAGCCTGATCCAGGGTTTTTAGAGCTTTATTGAGGAAGATGTTTTCAGGAGTGCCTCTAAGAGTGAGCATAAAGCAGGATAGGGAAGAAGAAAGAGGTGATCGAGAATGTGGTCTCGGGTAAAGTGTAGTCTTGGGCTGATCCATTTGTATTGTAGGGAGTCTGAAATATAAATCCCACTGGAGTGTTGTTCCCTTTTGAGGCAAGAAAGCTAGACTTCTATAGCCCTGTATATTCCAGGCATTGTTTACATACCATTCCTGAAGGAGGAAAGAAGTGTCACAGCCTCCTTGGCTAGTTTGCTCCTAATAGCTAAGGGCAATTTTTAGGGCGCAGTGGGTGGAGAGATGAGGAGTTAGGAGGTGGGTGGATGGGAGCTCTGATACATTTGCAAACAGCATTGCCAGCAGCTGAGGAATAAGTGCAACAACCCAGGAAGGGGGACCTAGGCAAGGCACCACAGCTTCTACTGAGCTCGAACAATCACTGACCCTAGCGTCAGGAAAATCATTTAATTGGTGATCCCAGATAGTTTTTTAAAAACAGATTCATCCAGAATCTGTTTGGGCATAGAAAAATGGTAGATATACAAATGTCCACATAACCAAAGATCTATGAAGTAGCTCCATACAATAACATGGAAGAATCAGAATATCTGTACAGAGGAATTCATCAGATGATATCAAACTTGGGACTAGAAGTTGACCCCACATGATATTCTGCTGGAGAGGACATGTAGGACAAATTCATTCGCCTGCCAGCACAACTCTCTTCTCTCCTTCAAGAATGGCTGCCAGCCAGCAGCAACTGAAATTCTATCCAACACAGAGAAAGAACTTTTAAGGTAACAAAATCAGAAAGTCAAGCTCTTAAAAAAATTGATTATAATATTTGTTTCATCCAAGAAGACAGTTAAAAAAAGGTTCTTTTGAAAACATCAATAAATCGTTAGTATCTAAAAGAGCAAAAGACCTTATTACAACATCACAATTCTATCCACAGGGTAATTCAATTACTGAGTCTGTTCTACACCAAGCGAAATCAAGAGAGCATGTTCCCAAAATATTATTACCTTTTCTTTATACACATTTACATCTCTGTCTAGTGTTCCAGTCCTTACACCAACCCAGGAGTTTGGTGGTTCTTTGGCATGATTAAAATGTGAAACACCTCCATCAGCAACATCCCATGATGCCAGCCCATGTTTAACAAGGATGTTAAATATTATCATCTTCTTTCTCCCCATTAAACCTTAAAGGGTCAACATTCCATTTCAATAATGATTGAGTCTACACATTCCCTGTAAAATATCACTGACATGATGAAAAAATTAAAAAGCAAATTTAAAAATGAAAAAATACAAAAACAACTTTTAAAAAATACTTGGTATTGCTAAAATACAGAAGCTATCAATGGTCAAGAAACATTAATTTTTCTTTTCTGGAAGTTGTGAAGGAGAATGACTTAGATTAAAAGAAAAACTGATTGTTGTTGACTGGCCTGTTATTCAACATTAACAAAGGAGAAGAATTTACAAACTGAGTAGTTAGGTTTCTCCAACAGAACTCAGAAAATCCCCAAGGTCTACACAGTAGGACATAAAGCAAAGACAGTTCCTAGAGCAGGCTGTCTCCCAGAAGGGTGGCCCATTGTTTATTTTTACTTCATCTGATGCACAGTTTGTATGAAGCTTGTATTTTACCTTGGTGTTCTTCAATAAGAGAAGCTGGGTGAGTAAAGAGGGAATGTGGGATTTACAATACCCCAGCTAACTTTAGACCACCTCAATAAATCCAAAAGGAAAGAAAAAATAAATAAAGCCTAGGTAGAACTGTGACTTTCTCTCACACGTGAATTGTCACAATTTCCCTCTTTTGTCCATTCCTACTGGAGACTGCACCTTTGCACTGTTTTGACATCCCCAAGTTCCACCAGCAGGAATTGGAGAAGAGAATATGTTAAGGAATACGTGTTGAGAGAAAAATCAAAGGACATAGAAACTACTTGAATACCATCAATAAATAATTTTTAAAATATAGAATATTAAACAATTATTAAAAGAAATGAATTAATACAAATTAACTAAGATAGAAAAATCACCAACATATTAAGAAAAAAAAAAAGAACAGGTAGGAAAGAGTATCTGCAGCATGGTTACATTTTTATTTGAAAACTTTAAACATGTTTACTAAATATAATGTATAGTATAGATGTAACATATAATTCAGGAATGGAACAATATGTAACAAAATGTTCATAGTAATTATATACAAGTGGTAAGATCATAGGGAATATTTTTACTCTTTATATTTTTCTCTATTGTCTAAATATTTACTTTTTTAATCAGAAAAAAAAATCAATACAAATGTTTCTCTTCTTGGTGGCAGCTTACCATATGGAACTGATAAAAATGTTGATGTTACAATGTATGCATGTGGACTCTCTTCAGTATGTGTTCTTTTTCTGTTGTCTTTACAAGACAATACCTTACATAGAAGTTGAGAATCCAATAGAAGGAAATTCTGACCATTAGGCAAGGCAGGATTTTGCTTCACTCTTGAAACAAATGGCTCCCCATTCAGACTATATATTGGTGTACTTCTGGCAAAAGCACATATCCAAGGACAACGTCAGTGTAATGGTCCTACTTGTTTTATGTGACTGTGTTAAAGCAATTTACATTTTGAAGTTTGGTTACTTGGTTATTTACATAGCACAAACTTCAGACTTCTATTTCTGGTAATGGTAGATTAAATAATTCCTACTAACACTCCTGCTAAAGACACTAAAAAAACTGGATAAATATTCAAATACTTGAATGCTTTGGAGAGCTCTGAAGGCCAAGATCTGGGAGAAGCTGAAACCTAGACAAGTAAGCTTGGCAATTGAGCCTACTTTTTCCTTAGGGACATCTGCGGTTCCTGAAAATTTGGCTGAAAGTCTAAGGAGATGAGCAGCTCTTTTGATAGGAGTCAGGGTGAATTACAAGTAGCTTGCTCTCTCAGGGACTGATGCCCAACTTTGAATCATCTTGATCCTTGAGCTTGGGTTAAGGTGATCCCAGATTGCAAGTTTCTCTGGCTGCCTGA
The DNA here is from genome assembly GCF_029281585.2 of Gorilla gorilla gorilla. NCBI lineage: Eukaryota > Metazoa > Chordata > Mammalia > Primates > Hominidae > Gorilla > Gorilla gorilla. Next base: position 121,876,296 of record NC_073229.2, on the reverse strand, counting down.
CAGAAGCAAAGGTAAGTCCTCTCTGAAAAAATATAGTCTCATCCTATGCTTCACATAACTTTAAAATTTTTCATCTGCAATAATTTCTTTTGGTATTTCTTGTAGCATGAGTCTTTGGTATTTCTTGTAGCATGAATCTTTGGTATTTCCTGCAGTATAAATCTGATGATGATGAAGGCTTTCAGTTTTTCTTTGATGGAAAATAAATTCATGTCACCTTCATCCCTAAAAGATACTATTTCCCTGGAATAGAATTCCAGGCTGTTCATAATTGCATCTCAACATCTCGAAGAGATAATTACACTATTTTTTGGTTTCCATTGTTTGTACTATAGCATCACCAGTGCTCAAATTTCTAGGTATCTTGAACTCTGAAATCTATCTATAATATTTTCAGTAAGTCAACAATAAATGGATTAATTAGGCTTCTATAATAGGTCTCTATTCAATGCCTCTACTTCCTCAATATCCACTTATTTATCAGTCCACTACAGAGTAGCTTCTATCCCTAACTTCTGGAACTGTCCTCATTAAGAACAACAGCATCTTTGCTACTTTTTTTTTTTTATGCAGCAATGTTATTTTGTTGTTTGCTCAAAAGGATTGCCCATAGTCAATGACATTTTATGTTGGATTCTCCAATGGCATATTCTCTTAGTTTTTATTTCTCTATGTATATTCCTTCTGTCTCAACTTTTCAGACTCATCTTCCCCTTGCAGCCACTTTGGCCATATTCACGAGCCTTTTATTTCTTCAGTGCCCCACAGTCTTTGCAATCTTTTGGTCCTTTGCATAGTATCTTCCTTACTAAACCATCCACTCCTCCTATCTTGTAAATTACTTTGTCAAGGTAAGTTATATTTATTTTGAATCTCAGATTAAATACCATTTCCTCTGGGGGAAAAAATAAAAACCTTTCCTACACTCCCAACAGTAGTTTAAGAGCTTCTGTTCTTTTTGCTGTCAACCACATGGTTGTAGAAGTTATTTTTACCATTAATTGTTGGTTTAATTATATTATTTCTCACTAGGATATCAGCTTTATGAGGGTAGGAACATCTTGTTTTTGGTTGAGTCTCCAGGGTCTAGCACATAGCCTAGACTCCACTAGGCACTCAGTAAATACTTATTAAGTGAATAAGTCTGTCTTATTCTCCCCTTTTTCCATCAACCATGGTAGTGCCTATATTCAGCTTTCATTACAGAATTTCTGCAATAGCCTCCAGACACATGTCCATATCTTTTCCTCTCTCACATTTCAACCTACACACTGTTTTCGTATCAATATAGTCTACTTGGCTTTTATATACTGTTGTTCCTCCTCTCTTTTACAAAACACATATGTCTGGACAATCTTATTCAATAACCATCTATACATTTACTAATGTACCTCCAAATATACAAATAAATACAAACAGAAATACACATATATATATGTGCTTGTGTGTATATATGTATATACAAACACACACATGCACACCTAATTAATGTTATAGCTACATATTTATTATGTATTGAGATTCATAGGCTTGAATATAACAGGTAAGCACTTAAAATATGGAAGATAATGAGTTACATTGTGGGCAGCATGCTGTAGTTATATATTTGTAGCGGAATTATGAATTTATGTTATGTTTGTTATATTACAAATCTGTGTTTATAACACAATGCCCACATTATATTATTATTTTCCTTATTTCTAAGTTTCTCTCTGTTATCTTCAATTCTGTGGGTCTCAATGCCTCAAAACATGGATAATGATATAACTTCCCATTCTAATTATGAAATGTTTAAGTATCTTTCTTTCCTCTTAATTTCAGTTATTTCACAGAAATATTGGTTACTCTGTCAAACACATAATTAATTAACTCTACCACACCACTAAACTTTCCCTCATCTTTAAGATACTGCATCACTGTTTGGAACTATATTCCCCCAGAATTTGCATGTTGAAGCCCTTATACTCAGTATGACTGTATTTGAAGACAGGGCTCTTAAAAGCCCTTCAATTACTTTTAAAGAGATAATTAAGATTAAATGAGGTCATAAAGGTGGAGCTCTAATCCAATACAATGTGTGTCCTTATAAGAAGAGGAAGAGATACCAGAGCTGTGTGCACACAGGGGAGTGGCCATGTGAGGACACAGTGTGAGGGCAGCCATCTGCAAGCCAGGGAGAGGCTCAGAAGAAACCAACCCTACCAGCACCTTAATCTTGGACATTCAGCCTCCAGACTCGAAGGAAATAAATTTCTGTTTTTTAAGCAACTTTGACTCTGGTATCCTGTTAAGACACCCCTAGCCGACTGATACCATCACCCTCCATGTCACCAAACATCTCCATCATTCTGAACATGTCCTTCTCCCTAAACACCTGTATCAGATTTAGCTAAGACTCTTCCTCCCAAATATGATTTAATATTATATTTTTGTCTTTATCTTCACTGTAGTTACTTAGGTCCCAATTTCTTCATCTTCCTGAACTATAGTTGTGTTGTGTCTGTTCTCTTTTGCCTCCCATCTTTGTCCCCTTTTTCCTTTCCTCAACCTACTACCTAAATCATCTTTCTACATAACAAAAGTGATTGCATCACATCCCTCTTAAAAACCTCTAATCTGCATGAACTATAAGACAAAGGGCAAATGCCTTTTTTGGGGATACATGGTCCCATGGACCTGGGCTCAACTGAACTGTCTAGCCTTTTCTCCATCACTGTTCCTCCAGCCTCCAGCCACACAAAAAAAGGCTGCAGCATAACTCAATTTCTATCTTGGACTGTTATGTTTTCTGACTTCTCTCTTGATTCAGTGAAGCCTTTAAAACACATCTGGGCAGAATAAGCATTCCCTGCATTGTCACCATCACCTTTTTTTTTTAAATAAATAATTCTGCGGTACATTCATAGAATGAAGTGAGTATGTTTACATGACTATTGCACTAGATTATGAGTCTTTTGAGAAAATGAACAGCATGTAATTTATGTTTGTATTTTGCATGCTTAGCATTGGGCATGACCATAGTACTTGACAAATAAGAGTTTCATAAATGAATGGACAAAATAATAAATTAATGGTATTCAAACATAACTCAAATTTTCCGCTTAAAATTCTTTTAAAAATCTATTGGTAGCCTAAGCAACATAGTGAGATTCCATCTCTTCGAAAAATAAATTAAAGACATAAGATGGATATGGTGACATACAGAAAGCTAAGACGGGAGGATTGCTTGGGCCCAAGAGGTCGGGGCTGCAGTGAGCCATGATTACGCCACTGCACTCCAGCCTGGGTGACAGAACAAGACCCTGTCTCGAAAAAAAAAAAATCTCTTGGTATAGAATGAAGTTTGGACTTCTCAGTCAAACATTCAAGACACTTTCCTCTGGACAAAAATATTTTTCTCATTGCCATGCTTCTGTTTGCAGTGTTTTCACGTTTAGTCTTAGTTCAAATATTATCTCCCACAAGCTAAAAATGATTTTGTTTAATTGTGTGTTCTTAATAGAATGGCTTTCTGCCTAGTAATATAGTTTTTTATTAGTATGTGCTAATATCGCTTTTAGACTTTAAGCTTTTTAAAGTAAAAATCCATATCCATATCTGATTTGCCTTTAAAGATTTAATACCTAGTCCTGTTCATGTAGCAGACACACAACAAAAACACTGTGACATCTACCTTATGAATGTTCACTGAGTATACCCATTGGCTCAAATATTTTGTTCATGAGTCTTCAAAAAAGTTTATACATACACCCACGATGTGTGTATATTTATTTATTTATAAATGAAACATGTACGGATATACTATAATTTCAATAGATTCAACAATTTTAAATTTTAAAAGATAAAAAAATAAATGGAAGTTCTCATGTTTTTCCCCACATACCAGTGCACCTGTTTGTATAAACTATCGTGGGGTAAGCCCTTCTTTGGAGACCAGTGACATAGACATGATTCCCATTATATTATAACAAAGAGTTATTAATAATCTGTACTAGTACTGCTTTAGTTATCTAGTGTTATTGAGAAAGGAGAAGTCAGCATAGTTTATTTTCCATGTAATAAAAGCTTAACATGTTATAGGTAGGAACAAAATCTGGCTAGCTATCAAGTTATGCACTGAATGCTTACCACATGTCAAACACAGGGTGACAGGTGCTTTGTCTCCATAATCTCATTTAATTCTAAGAACAATCCTGCGAAGTAACTTTCATAATACTTACTTCATAGATTTTTAGAAAGATTAAAATGTTAATGATGGCACAGTCAGGAGTTACAAACCCAGGATTTGAATTTACACTCGTGTAACCCTAAAGCCTACATTTTTTCTAATAAACCAGGTGATAGCAACATTTATTTTAATTTTAACATTTTTAACCTAAAAGGCCATATTAAAATGATCAAACATCAATGTAAGTTTATAACTTCTAACAAAAGTACCACTCTGTTAGAGGACGCTGATAAGGGACTGGAGGTGGCAGCAGCTATGCATGTGTTCTGAGAAGGGTATGTGGGAAATCTCTGCACCTTACACTCAATTTAGCTATGAACCTAAAACTTCTCCAAAAATTAAAGTCCAATTAAAAAAATTAAACATTTTCTTTTTTTGTTAAACTTGCAGGCTGAATTTGTCTCTCCATTGTCCCTACCCTGGCCCCATGGCCTCTGCTGTGACAGTCCACACAGTCCTGGCTCACAAACATGATCTCCAAGAGTGGAAGTGTCCTGATACCTTCTACGAGATTTACATTGTCAACTCGGCCCTATTGTTTTACAGGTAAAATAAAGCATGTGCAGATTCAACACTGCTTTTTTCCAAAATTAATTTCTGAATCAAAAATTAAAGCAGAAAATACACTTTCTTAAAAATCTATATTCCTGTAACTTTTCTCATTCACATCTTTGGAGCTTTGAGCATCTGTTAAAATTGGTTCTATTATTTCTGCCTACCTAATCTAATAAAAAGTCATCTCTTTTCTAGCTTTTACTTCTTCTCCTAGACCACTTACTCCAGATATCATGATGTAATACCTTGCTGTGTTCACAAAAATCTAGTACAAGGTCTTAAAAATCTTTGTCATTAGGATATTGTACTTCAGAAAATATAACATTAAGTCAAAATTTTCTTCAAATTATTCTCAAATATCTACTTTTTAGCATAATTTTAGGCAGAAGCTCATTAAATTTGTATACAAGTCTTTAGAACTATAATGATATTTAAAAGTCTTATTAGAATTTCTCAAGAAATATGCTCTGAAAAATGTACAAGGACAAAAATGTAATAAATATTATCTTACATTATCAGAATTCTGCAAGTGTTTAACAAAAGAATACCATGGCCATCTGCAGGTAGTTTTATAATACTAAAATTATTTTTCATTGAAAACAATAATAATGGTGGAATCAGATAGAAAAATAATTTTATAATTTTAGATGCCTTCATTTCTGATATTTTATAGAAATGATGAAATTAGCCTGTATAAATAATACTCTGTGCAAACTTAAGGACATTGAGTCTCTAGCATTTACTGTGGTAAATTTTGACAAATAATGGCAAATAAGATGAATTTCCTACTCTATTGAACAATTGTTTTAATTATGCTCATAAAAGACTGAAATCTCAAAATTTGTTCTGCAGCTTCAAATATCCCTTTATTTTATAATAGTGTTTTTCTTTTGTTTATACTATATCTCAAACACTAATTAGAAAATTCAGATAATTTTTTACATTTTGCTTAAAATATTTTGTTTTTAAATTAGTGTTTGGAGGAGACTGTTGTCTCCTTACAGCTATTCTTCCTTCTTCTAGAAAGATAACCTCCACATTTAATCTGAGCACATATGTACAACTTTCTGGCTGTGTCTGCAAGGGAATGGGCATCTATACACCTCCTTTCTTTTTGCCTCCTCCCACCAGGCGGTGTGCAGAATAGGTGGTGAGCCATGTGGAAGAGATGGCAGAAAGAGCCTCTTGATTTGTGAGACTTCATACTGGCTGTGGACCAACTCTTCTACTGATGTGAAAGAATAAGCCTCATCCTACTCAAGCCATTCTATCTGGGGCTTCTTATTACATAATCCTTTTATTTTTATTTTTTTTATTTTTTTGCCCTTAAAATTATTGGTAAAGAGATGGGAGTTTATTTTCCAAGTGAGAACAATATTTATTAGAATACAGGTTTGTAGCAAGTAAGGACTAAACAGATTTTTGGACTTTAGAATAGAAAAGTGAAGAAAAATGAGTAGCTACATTTATATATGCATTCTAAAATTTTCTCATTAAACAAATACTAATATGGTATTTTAAAATGCCAGGTTTCTTGGCATGGGTTGCAAGAGGGACTAGGAGTAAGGCATAATCCCTGTCCTAAAGCATATTATTCTCAAGTTGAGAGCTCCCACAAATTGCTAAGCATTAACCCATTGATTAATTCATGTGTTTACTCATTCAAATGGCAGCGAGGGCACAACTGTTTCATGGGAGTGCAGAGGAAAAGTGGCCTAATTCACTTTGGTAGTAGGTTAAAAAAAATCTCCTCTTAGGATTTAGTGCCAGAGTCAATTTTGGAATACAAGATGGAATTAGTCAGGAAGGAATGCTGGGGAGGCACAATCAAAGAGCTTTGGGAGTGGAATCATGGCCATTTGCATTCTTATGGGGTTTGTTCTATTTAGTTTGTAGTCTAGAACCAAAACAACCAGAATTGAAACTAGTAATGTCAGCAAAGGAATATTATGAATGAATGAATGAATATTAGAAATCTGATTTTAATTATCAAAGGTTTTATATGAGTAGTTACAAGTTCATAATTGATGATTCAAGTAACACAAGAACTGAAAAGTCTCTGTTGCATTGAGAGATTAAGTAGAGAGTGTGGGGGTGACAGGATGGCAGAGATACGTGGAAGGGCATCACAAAACCAGATTGCTACAAGTGTTGGCTGAGGAGTAGATGAGCACAAAAATGAAGATAAGAAAGACCATTTCAGGAAGGTTGGCTGTGAAGAGCGGAGAGAGAAACTAGTAACTGAAGGAGACTGCTTAAGGGGTGCTCATCAGAATAAAGCCTCAAATTTCCCTGTTAAGGCAGCACAACACCCTGAACCACTCAGTCTTTCATTGAAATAAAGTTGGTATTCTGGTGAGAGGATGGATTCTGCAACACAGTTTAGGTCTGTTGTTATTAATATGTTTTAGATACACCATCCAGTTGTAAAGTGCAGCCCATTCTTTGCAATTATGTACCATGCCTTGCCTGGGTACTAAAACGAATCTTTTCCATAATGGTAGATGTGCCTCCAGAATGGTGCTACCTGGAAATAATAATAATCCAGAACTTCATCTCTGAATTGTACTAGTGTAATGTGGGTATAACTCAGCACAGCACTTGAAGGCCTACATCTGAATGGCTGCTTCCTCCCTGACTCCTCATTTCTCCATAGCTCCCACTCCCTACTGGTGTCAGTAAACTATGGCCAGTGAGTAAAATCCAGCCTATAACCTGTTTTCATATGGCCCTAAGTGAAAAAATGGTTTTTACATTTTAAAAAATCTGAAATAAAGAAACAAAAGAATATGCCACAGGCAATTATGTGACCCACAAACCCTGAATATATACTATCTGTACTTTTACAGGAAAGGTTTATCAACTCCTGCCCTAGAAAATGATATAGGGTCATCATACAACTTCTTTTTTCTGCTTTTTCCTTTCATGATCTCTTCTATGCTGCTTTTAAGAGGATCTATTGCTTAATGGTCTCTAAGACTTGTCTCCATTTCTAATCCCTGTCACTTTATTGACTGCTTGCTACTCAATTCTTCTCTTCTTTCCTGTATTACTTGCCCTCCATCTCCTTTCCCTATTGTGTCTGCTGAAATTCTTGACCTCAATATAGAGGGGCTTGACATTTTATTGCCAATATAAGAAAGTATTCTTTCTGAGGTGACAAATTACAATGTGTCATATATGTAATCTTCAAGTATTCATCTTAATTTTTGCTGTTTCTTCAGGTAAAGAAAAAAAAGAAAGGTGGTTTTTTTTTCATATTTCATGCCCTTCTTCCTTATCTAGTTACCTTTCCTCAGTCCTTTTTCTTAATATCACTCTTTTTCTCTTTGACTTTCATAATCCTGATTGACTCTAGTTCACTAAATTGTTACTGATTATACCACCTCCAGGAAATTGAAGCAGTCCTCAATTATTTTCTGCTTGAATTTTTTATTTGTTTGAAATGTTAAATTTAGCCAAATAAGTATTTTTTTTCCAAAATGGCTCAACATAATTTATTTTTTATGTTAAAATGTACAGAGTTCTTTTGAAAGTACTTGCTAGAAAGGGGAAAAAAAGATATTACATACAAGGAGAGAAAGGGAAGCTGGCTGGCCCAGGAGTGCGTGACATGTGTTCTAAATCACTTCATTTTTTAAAGATGAGTTGAAGCTACAGAAAATGGAACTGGACATTTTTTCAACATAGGTTTTCAGCTCATGTCAGATAGTCAGCTTGGTAACTGCCAATGATCAACATAAAAAGAGCCAGCACAACAGCTTCCCATGTTTTATCTCATCATGGCCCTTAAAATGATAAAATGCACCTAACCTTTTCCTCATTTTGCAACATTGGACCCTCTACAACACAATATAATCTGCAGACCTATGAAGAACTAATTATGCATATAATAAGGTTGTAATTTCTCTCCAATATTATCACCAAGTTATCTTCACATTTTAAATGTTTCCTTTTAAAATTTTCCATGGTATGTACATCATTTTTTTAAACTTATTTGCATTCAAAATTAAGGGTGCTTTTCTCAAACCTTTTCATTATTACAGTCTTATATAAATGGGAGGGCAATGCGATACTAAAAAGTCCAACAAAATAAGCATTATGAAAAAAAGTCTGTTGGGCAATGTTCTAACATCCACTTAATCCACAAAGACAAGTTCTCTCAGTATTGATGTAATATAGAATATATTCTAAGTTATGCAAGAACAAAAACTTCAAGCCTGAATGGCAACAACATTTCTATGTAATGAGTCTGTTTACACACACCAAATTTAAATATCTTGGGGTTTTTACTGGTGTCTTTTATAGATTAAATCAAACCCTAAGGATGTAATCAAATTAAAAGGATTAGTGTTCATTAATAAGATGGCAGTAATATTTCATTAAAAGTTTGCTAAGTCTCTCTCTGCAAAACCAATAGATAAAAGCAGGCAGTGCATAAAAGTGCCTGTCTACTGCATTAGAACATGACAAAAATAATATTTCTTAACATTGCCAAAGAACCATCTATTTCTGAAGATCATACCAGTTTCCATTGCATAGGCCAGTAAGGGTCATTAAACACCAATGGGTCTCTGAGTCCTTCTTCAGAGTCAATGACATTGTAGACTTCACTCGGGATCTCATTTTCCTCCACACAAGGTCTGCAGGGCAAAGAAGGCAAATGAACTATGAAAAACATAATCACTGCTTTTACTGTTGCTTTTTTTGTCATAAAAATTCCATTTATTTAAATTCCATTAAAAAGCACATTTGGCTGCCGAGAACATAAATATACACTTTTATTATACTTAGCATTTTTCATTTAAAAAAAATCTGTCATTTGTTTAGATAAAAATGTTAAAATATTTCCAAACTACCTGTTTCAGCTAACCACTTTCTATGTGTTTGTTGCATACAATAAATGCTGGGAAAACAAGTGATTTGGAATGCAATTCCAAAGCTATGTATATATTTCCCATTAGAAGTTATCTGCTTACACTGATCATTATCCTTACTATGTCATGTGCATTCCACTTATGACTTCTCCCAACATACATCTCTTAGAAGAGTGATTTAAATTACTTGAGCTGTAGTGGAAAACATTTTTTAAAAATCTCATTTTTCTAATTGCTCTGATGTATTTAATAAATCATTAACTGAGAAAGTGACAGCACTAGGAATTCAGGGAAGCTTTTTAACACAATGTTCTCCTAAAGACAAAACTGTAATTCAGATAGTCACATCTGCTTTGCATCTTAGGGGATTACCAAAACCAAGTATTGGAGAAAATAATCAAGCAATGACATTAATGACATATCTGTCTTAGAAACACACGTAAACTTAGTAAAATGACAGGTGAGATAAACACTACCAAATAGTAGAAAAATTCTTATTTGTAAGTATACACAAAGCTTATAAACTAAGAGTATAAATTTATCAAGAATAGGAATTATATCTAATTTTGATATAACTCTAGACCTGTGCCAATAGGTTATTTGGGAATTATTTGCTGATTTGCTTCTAGAATCTCTCAATGAAACAGCCAAGTAGAAGCATTTGCATAAGAAGACGTGTTCAGAAATGTTCTCTACAGCATCATTTGCAAAAATGAAAAGCTGGAAACAAATTAAATCGCCATTAATATGAAATTGTTTAAATCATCTTATATTCACACAGTAAAATGTTATTTAGCAGCAACAGTAAATAAATGTGATCTACAGCTATCAACTGAATACATTTCAATCAGTTCAAAAATTGTAAGCAGAGTGCAGAAGGCTATGTACAGTATGATATCATTTATATAAAGTTTTAAATCATCCCAAAACAATTTTATACATCCTTTTAAAATGATACGTATTTAGGATACAAATCTAAGCACACATAGGAAGGCCTCTGAAGAAGGCAGGGAAGAGAATCGTTCTAGGAAGGGGTATAGAGTAATTCAACTCTAGTAATGTAGTCCTTTAAAAAACTTGGAGCATTTACGACAAAATTATAAATCTAACAAATCTAGATGGTACGTACGTGCTATTCATTATATGTGTCTATTTTCTATGCTTATTTGTATATAAGTGTATCTACAAGCATTTATGTATATATTTTCTGTAGACTTGTAGTATGTTATAATGACAAAACACACATACACAAACAAAACCAGTGAGGCCTAGTTGTTATAAGATGGTCTGTGCACATTGGTCCTACAGTGTTTACTTCTTCACAGCAGGGTGGAACCACTAGCTCCAAAGCCCACTGGCAACAAATGCACATTTTTACACATCCATTTGTTTCAAATGTAGTCCAAATAAGTAGATTTTTGGCCATTTAGAGCCTGCCTGCTTTGCACAACCCCACAAAACTGCACCTAACATCTGCTAACCGTAGATAAGATAAACCCTGGGTCTGTAACAGACCCCAAGCTTCTGCTGCCCTTAAAAGCTTTCCCACCCAGAGTCTCTCCATCATGCTGCTGAGCAACATCCTCTAGACGGACGCCTCCTTCTCCAAACCTCCTCTTCCCAAGAGTTCCTTTTGCCTCCCTCTCCTTTAGCTTGGTGGCCCCCTAATTATTGCCTTTGGGAAGGCGTCCTGCAATAAGAGACCTCCCCCATTTACAAAATCACCAAAGCACCACCCAAGTAATGCTTGTTGTGTGCTACTGCCACCTCATGGCCACATCTTTAAGAAAAGGACCATTATTTCTCCAAAAATGACTATTACTTGTGAGTTTTCAGAAAAAATACCAGAATAAAACTTTTGGATGGCCACATAAAGGAATGACAGATCATCCAAGAAGAAGGTAGCATGGTATTCACAGAGGTGGCTGGAAAGCCCCAACCTGCCCTTGGTGCTGTGAAGCCCAACGCCCTCTACCACTGCAAGAACACACTGTCAAGATCATAGGGACAGCATTTGAAATGTGTACAATACAAAATCAAGTAGGAGAGGAGAAAAGGAAGCTTTATCAAATAATTTAATTTCAAAATACTAAAGCAATGAAAATAAAAATGGAATAAAAGAAAGCATAAAGCAATTCAAGTAATATAAGTTAATAAAATCGAAGAGAATTGTTAAAATAAGGAATGAAAAATATCTATGCATAGAAAAATATGGTTATCATGATCCAATTGTATATTTCACATGTATGTTCATCTACATTTATGGAAGAATACTTAATAAAATGTGAAAATGAAACTGGGATCAAGAACATTTCCTTATGGTTTTCTGTACTATTTGAATTTTTTTTTACCAACTGCATGTACAGCTTTTATGTTTAAAAAATATTGTAAAGACAAAACAAATATCAAAATATTTCAGATTTTCAATGTAATTTGGGAATCTAAATGTTTAAATAAAATTTCCAGTTTATGAAAATACATTTGTAGTCAATAAAATATTAGAAGGCTATATTTGTCCCAGTGTCACAAATTTTGACCTCTGCTCTATCTCCTCACAATTCTTCCACATATCATTGGAATACAGAAGACTGGGAATGTTATATCTTGCGTTACATCTTACAACAGATAAGAAGGGAGTAATTATTTCAGAGAAGTAGATTTCAATGTAAATACTTATATCTTCATTTTTGTGTCCCATTCAGTTACATTCTTAGGACTATCTTCGAGAGAGTATCTAAATATTTTGTGAACCTACACTGCTTAACTTTTCAGGAAATTTTTCTTTGTTGTTAGGTTCCAGCTCATTTGCTTAGTGCAAAATTTTCATATCCTTCTCCATAACTGATTCCTGAACACATCGACCTGCACTAAGTTTATGTAGGTGATGCTGAGACACAATCAACAACAGGTGCTTTCCTCATCTTGCACATCCCTGAAGAGCACCTGCTGTCTTCAGAAATGATTTAAGTGACCCAGGCTTACAGCATCCCATTGGAACGATTATGGTTCTTATAACTGAAGAAAATTGTATGAAAGCTACATCTTCTCTGTTGGATTCAAATTCACAGAACTGCATAGCAGAGATGCAGAGCTCTAAATAGGATGTCTTATAGGAAAATGCCAAACTGGCTCCAAGTGATGATTCCTTTTCAATTTTTGAAAATGGTAATGTTAACCATTGCATCATTACCTATTATCCTTCTGCTAGATGTTTTATAGAAAAGCTATACTTTGGAAAGTAGTATATTACCTCACATTCCTACCAGTTTTTTTAACCATAAATGTGCATACACATCTACTTCACAACTAAATGACACCAAAAAAATTTTAAAAATAACAGCATATATACACTTTTAATTTCCTAACAAGTTTCTTTTACTTTTTTTCTTTGGAAAGTAAATGTGACAGATTAAAAAATATAAGTTGGCCCAGGAACTATCTTTGAGACAGTCATGGGGAATAGTCTGCTATAGATAATGAATCCACATCCATAATACAGTTAGAGGTTTGGAAACCTTGCCAATAACAAGCTGGTAAGGGCTTGCAGACTAACCTCAATGTATGCAGTTTTCAGGCATATAATAGCTGCATGGTTAGAAGCCACTTCACTGACTCACCTGAACTCTATTCTCCGTTTCCTTTTTATGCCAATCTCACAGCATGTGTTAGAAAATATTTCCCTTTAAAGATACACAAACTTACTAACTATCCACCTAAGAGTGTACACGGATTTGCATCCAACAACAAACTCCTGCTACAGGATATTATTAAGGTTTTTTTAAAAATGTAAAGCAATAACACAAATTTTCCTCATTGTTAAAGAAAATAAAATTCATTTGAAATGATACTTTTTGTATTCTTTCTTGTTATTAAACAGTACAAAAACAAATAAAAAATATGTATTCCTTTACAAGTTTTCTTGTGCTAGTCCAGTGGTCAACAAATTTTTTCTGTAAAGGGCCAGATGGTAAAAAATTTAGACTTTGCAAATATCTGTCAAACTATTAAACTCTGCTATTGTGGCAGGAAAGCAACTATAAATAAATGAGCTGTATTCCAATAAAACTTCATTTAAAAAAACAAATGCAGGCAGAATTTGGCCTTTGATTTCTGGGTCATAGTTTGCAGGTTCTAGTGCTGCTATATAGCATGCTTTTATATGACACACTCTATACCTATCAAAATGAACATCTATAACAAGTATAAAGGAAAAATTATTCATTTCCTACTGAAGTATACAAGCAATTCATATTTAAACTAGGGCACTAAATTCCAGAAGGAAAGTAAAAAGTGGTAAGAATTAAATAAACACCATTTTTGGGGGGGGTGTGAGACAGGGTCTTGTTCTGTCTTCCAGGCTGGAGTGCAGTGGCACAATCGCGGCTCACTGCAGTCCCTCTTGGGATCAAGCAGTTCTCCCACTTCAGCCTCCCAAGTAGCTGGGACCACAGGCTCACACCACCACACTTGGATAATTTTTCTTTTTTTTTTTTTTAAATAGAAACAAGGTCTCCCTGTGTTGCCCAGGTTGGTCTCAAACTCCTGGGCTCAAGCTATCCTCCTGCCTCAGCCTTCCAAAGTGCTGGGGTTACAGACATAAGCCACCACACCTGGCAAATAAATATATTTCTTTCCAGCAGCTCTATTTTAGATCTTTCTATTTACTTTCAAATCTTTTTGTTGAGTGTTTTAAAAATAGTAATTGACGATGAAACTTGAGAGAGGGAAAACTAACACTGCAAAGGCCAGCACTGCTGACAATTGACTTCTTTGCTAGGTGAATTGGCCATTGACTTATCACAGAAAAACAGAAATGAATGTTTTCAGTGAAGGCCCTAGAAAGTGTGCTTTTAATGAAAGTTTACTCAATAAAAATAAAATGTACTTTTTCCAAAACTTAAAGTCCAAAGTAAAAGCTTTCTAGAAGAGATTTCTAGAGTGCACAAATATTGGCTTAGCTCCATAAAACCATAGCACTGTCTGTATTTAATTACCAACCCATGAGCATTCTGACAGCCCCAATGCAGTGCTTAGTAAGCATTTTACCCACAGACAGCTTGCAGATGTACAGTAGTGCTAAAATTACAAGACTTACCATGACTTGTTCTGTCAACCAACTTTGGAACTGGAGCTTACTTGTCTCTATAATGAGCTGTCTGATGTTCCATCCATTTTACCTGTAGCAAACAGGAGTAAATGTAACTAACCAAACGTTGGTCTATTAGTAAGACACAAATAAAACTATTCTTCATTTGCAAGAAGCTTTCAGCAATGAGAATTTACCATACATAATTTACTCACACTTGCACTTTTATGCAAAATAGCATACATTTAATTTTTTCCTGCATAAATTAAAATTTACTCCAGGCAATATTTCCTCAGAATTTTCTCACAATCTAGAGATCTGACTAATGTATCAGCTAACATCAGTAAAGAGGTAAATGTACCATCATGTGTCATTTGTAAATACACAAAGTAATTTAGTCATTTGAACTTTATTGCAAGATGCACAAATCCTTTACAAGCTAAGTTTGCATCATCAGATATTAAAGTATTAAGCTGTATGACTGAGAATCTTTCACAATATTAAAACACCATAATTGTAAGATATTGCTGTATTTGTTTATACATGTAGAAACTGGGGTGACATAAGATCACATGATTAAATTATTAGCTTTTAGATATCTGCGAAAAGGTTTTTTTACTGATCAGGCTCATTATACATTTCTTTAAAATTCTTTCACTTCTAAAAAGCTAAAACAATACTAGTCAATACGTACATGGAAAAAATGTGATATTCAGAAGAATAAAAAGACTTTTACAAAATCTGCACAAAAAGTTTGTATAGAAAAGGAGAAAAAGCCAATAGGGACATATTTTGAAATGAAATAACTTATTTTTTAATGTTTTTACTTACCTTTGAGAATTGCTTATTTTTTATCATTAACCTTTAGTAAAAACAAGTACAGTGTCTTTAAAAGGAGTTTCAGCTCAAAAATTGTGACTGAGCTGGCCTCTAGGGCTCATAGTAGGTCTCAGTGAAGACCTATTAAAATATGAACTATAGTGTGCATATGTAATTATTGTTTTAGCATTGGTTCCACATAAGAAGCCTAGTAAGTAACATACCACAACTTAAATTTCTGGCAATTAGATTGAGCTTTATTAATAAAATCATATTCTACCAATCTGTGCAATGCTCAAGCAAGTTGTGTATTGAAAACATGGTAAACCAAAGGAAACAAAAAAAATTCAGAACACAAATATCCGTTTGTCCTATAAATCTATCAAATGTCCCCTCCTGACCATATTATTGCCATTGTGAATGAATGAAACTGGACTCCATTTCTGCACATATATATGCGTATATATATATATATGCATATATATGTGTGTGTTTAAATATATAAAAGTATAATAACAAATAAAAATGTTTTAGAACATTAGAGGAACTGGTAGCTCAGAGGCTAAGATGCCCCAAATCCTCAGTATTTTTGTGTATATATATATATATATGTATTTTACATATATAATCACATATATTATACGTATGTACACATTTAGATAACCCAAGCCATAGTTAAAAATTAAGTTTCTTAGTTTTACACCTGGTTTATAATTCCTTCATTCATATTTCTTTATATTCCCTGTATTTTGTTTGTGAAGTTAATCCAAACAGACATAGCATGTGGGGTTTCTTTTATTTATTTTTTTAATTTATTTTATTTTATTTTATTTTATTTTTTGAGACGGAGTCTCGCACTGTCGCCCAGGCTGGAGTGCAGTGGCGCCATCTCGGCTCACTGCAAGCTCTGCCTCCCGGGTTCACGTCATTCTCCTGGCTCAGCCTCTGAGTAGCTGGGACTACAGGCGCCCGCCACCACACCCGGCTAATTTTTTGTATTTTTAGTAGAGACGAGGTTTCACTGTGTTAGCCAGGATGGTCTCGATCTCTTGACCTCGTGATCCGCCCGCCTCGGCCTCCCAAAGTGTTGGGATTACTGGCGTGAGCCACCATGCCCGGCTGCATGTGGGATTTCTTTTCTAATGCCCTTAACCCATATTTGGTGGCAACGTGGCAGTAGGAGAGTGCATGCGGCGGTAAGGGGTTTCTACGCCATCCTCAATAAAATCATTCAGTCATAAATAAACATGAGTGATCTTCCACCATGATACTATCCTAATCACTTAGCAGGCTAGAGGCAGAGTCTCATTGTAGCAAACATTCACACACACAGCCTACATACAAAAGCTTTGCTGCTGGACAGGGGTCTTCTAACCTCTCAAAAAAACATTTGTGTGTGTTTTCTTCATAATAGCAACATCAGTGATATCTTGTCTTCTAATTGTTTATATATTATCTCCTAATCACCTCTCCCAGCTCATAACTCACAGCAAGTTGCTCTAGGACTGGAGGGAAGCTTGAGAACATACAATAGAGAGATCAAAGGATTTAGAACACTAAAATTTATACACACACAAAAAATGTTTTAGAACATCAGAGGAAGTGGCAACCCAATAGTTATTAACTTTCAGGCTTAATAAATTTTTTTCAGATACTTTAAGACAGTCAAAATGAGTAGACCAGTTGTTTGATTGCTTGTATATCTTAATGCAGAATTTAAGTTTTGCTTTTGTTTGGTTCTACTGGATAAACATAGATTTTCAAGACTGTAAGGTTGACATGAGGCTTAGTGATGTTTTCATCCAACATCTTCATTGTGAAGATGGACAAACAGACCTAGACAAGGTCTAAGCCCTGCAGCCATTTTAGCAAAGTACGCACAGCAGGTCCATGGCAGAAGGCCTCAGTGGGCCACTAGGTTAAATGTCCTTTCTACAAAATGACACAGTACTGGCTGAGAAAACAGGTGAGGTCAAACAAATTTTAAGCAAAAATCATCACAGAAATTCTTTATAAGAAAAGTATTTTGTATTGTCAGGTGCTATAAGCTTAGACCTTAGACTTTGCTAACTACAACCCAAGCTCACTGGACCACTGAGAAAAGTATTCATTTGACATAATAGCTTTTTTAAAAAAATTGATGCAGTGAAGATTGGTTGAAAGTAAAATTTTGAGCAAATTATTGTCACGGCACCCATACACATATGGCTTTAATGTCTACTTTCTGTGGTGGAAACAGAGTACCTGAAAAGAGACACTTATATTTGCCATACTAAACCTTTCTATTAATCTAGTAGCTGGCATTTCAGTCAGCTTATGTCAGGAAAATTTATGTTCAACATTTCATTTTTCTTGCTGAGATTATTGCGATATTCTAACATTCTCTTGCTTCCAGTATCTCCTACATACAATTTCCCCACACATTGCTGTCACAGCTGTCTTCCTACTCTATAAGTTTGAACTAGTCAATTCTTCCCTTAAAAACTTTCAGTGTTTCCACATTGTCTATATATACATTTAAAAAAAACTGTCATCTTTGGTGACACATTCAAATATCATGAAAATTGCCCATGTGACTCTGGAGTCCAGAATCAAATACTTCCCCATACATACTGAGATCATCCAAACTATTCAGTTACCAAATGTCTCCAATATCTTTGCTTATCCTTTTCCATAGTCAAATACCTGTTGAAGCAATTCTCTTCTTCAATATATAATTGTCACCTTCTCCTTTAAGCACTCTTTGGTTTTGAGCCAGGAGATTCATATCTGTATTCCAATATTAGCTGGTGGTTTGAATTTATTCTCCAGCATTTAAAACCTTCTTCTTTGAATTATATTGATGCATTTGCATATATTTCACTCAAGTTTAAAATACGTTACGAAAGACTTCCTGCTTCATGTTTATACAGTTAAGCAAACTTTGGCCTCCTATAAGACTTTCATGAGACAGCACAGTAACAAGTTGTTTCAATGAATACTTTTCTTCCCCAATTTTCCGTCTTACTAAAATCTATATCTATCCTGTATCTACCAGGAGTATATGAGGAAAAGGCAGGAGTTTAGAAGGAGTAATTCATAAATAGTTAAGCTGTACTTCCAAAGCACTGCCTAAAGGATTTCCTTATTTCCAGTCTCACATCATTCCAAATCAACACAATGCTATCTGGTTGGTCACTCAAAATTGCAAATCTGATTATTGTTCACGTGTTACCCATCTTTGAATTGTAACTTTAATATAATTTGAATATATGTACATTTTTAGCTATAATATAACATTCTAACTCCAAAACTTTGCATGTGGGAAGTGGCGTCTATCTGGACAGTCTCATCTCCTACCCTTCCTCCATGTGCACCTTTGCCTGGTATCCTGAATACCTCAGTGCCTTTAAACATGCCATTCTTCTGTCAAGATTGCCTTTGCCCAATTTCTCTTCCTGTCAAATGTCAGACTTTAGCTCCTCTGAGAAGCCACCCCTAGTACCTTCAGGAAAGTAATGTGTGTGCCCTCTTCTTATAGCATTCTCTGTTTGATTTATTGTGTTCTCATTGCATTCCCTAATTGATTTATTGTTTTGTAACTGCTTCTATCACTGTCTCCTCTGAAATACTGTAAGCTATTTAATGGTAGGGGTCTTAGTCTCATTTTATTGTATATAGGGTCTGGCACATGGTGGGAGAGCAAATAAATATTTTTAAGTGGACAAATACAAGAATGAGCACCAGATAGACAAGAAAATCACAAGAAACTTCATTTTTCTTGCCTGGGAGGAGAGACCCAGTGTGGTATAGCCTGGTCATCCAAATGTCTTTCCGAATGAATTATAAAACCTTAGTCTACCCTCATGACACCAGCATCTCACCCTGCTGACTAACCATGATGGTGACCTCATGTCAGAACAGTCTGGAATGTTTGGGAACATTCCAGCAGAAGTGAAGTAAACCTGGTTCTTGAAATCATATACTTTTGCTTGTTAAGTAAAATACTAAATGTCAATATTACCTTTCTAACTGACATTCAGTATTGTACTTAACAAGCAAAAGAGTATAATTTCAAGAACCAGATTTACTTCATGTCTGCTCCTCTAATCACCAAAAATATCTCTTCCATTAATTTGTTTATCTCTGTTTCTAATGATTATAGACCAACAAAGCAAATATTGGTGTTTGTAATTTTTCACATAACAAATTAGAGGCATTCACACAGTCCAAGACAGAATGTTAACATTTTTTTCTCATGCAGCCATGTGAAATTATCATCAAAAGCATTTACAAACTGCTAATGATTGTGTGTCCCTGTGCAAATAGAAATAACATGATTAACCAAAGTCCCTACATATATGATATTGAGAGGTACAGCTCAGGTCAAATGAAAAGCAAACATTTGGATAATTTATTTAGAAAAGTTTCTTTTCCCTGGGTTTCATCTGTGTATCATATCCATCTTTGTTTTGCCCCCAATATCGTGTATTTGATAGAGAATCAAAAGCCGGCAGGTATACTGACATTCCACTTCATCATTCAGGGGCTTCTAGCTTTCTAGCTCTATTGTAAGTGTTCAAAATTTAGACTCCTAAAACTTTCCCTAAAATCTAAAAAAAAAAAAAAGTCTACGAAAATGCTTTTTTTTTTGAGACAGAGTCTCGCTCTGTAGCCCAGGCTAGAGTACAGTGGTGCAACCTCAGCTCACTGCGACCTCTGCCTCCCAGGTTCAAGAGATTCTCCTGCCTCAACCTCCCGAGTAGCTGGGACTACAGGGATGCACCACCACGCCCAGCTAACTTTTTTTGTAATTTTAGTAGAGATGGGGTTTCACCATGTTGGTCAGGCTGGTCTCGAACTCCTCACCTCAAATGATCCACCAACCTCAGCCTCCAAAAGTACTGTGATTACAGGCATGAGCCACCATGCCCAGTCACTTCCCTTATTTTCTAAGAGACTCAACAAGTAATTTTGGTTGAAAAGTGACTATGTTATATACATATAACATATATAGGTGTGCATATATATATATATACACACACACACACCAGTTAGAAGGCATTTTCCTTCTCACAATTAGTTTAAAACAAAATTCCTTTATCTTATTCCCCCCCAAAAAGCCAAAAAAGCATAATACTGAAACATAAGACAAAACACACAGAAAAAGGTGAAAAAAAATTAGACTATGCCCAGAGCCTACTTATGCCATGTCCACAATCTGCTGAGGCTTTTTTGAAAAACATATTTTCTCTTTCAAATAAAGATAAAAAGAAAAGCTTTTAGATCATGGGCTATGGGGAGGAAGAGATAATGTCTCTTGTGCTTTGATGTTACAAGTAGCTTATCATTATAGAAGAGTTCTTGTAATGAAATAAAGGTCCTGGTAAACTGAGCCTGGATATTAAATAACCAGCTTCTACACAGAAGCTTTCTGATACTCCTGTTCCTGAAACAGCAGAGCAAACATGTGCATTACGAACAAACTGCAAAGCTTATTTAATGTAGAGACTCTACTTGATAGTTTTTAAAGATATAACTTAACTAAAAAAGGAAAGTATGATTTCCATGTTCCTCAGGGAGCTTTGTTTAGAAATGTTTCTAAAATACCAACTGACAAGAAATTAGGATAAAATTGTCCATTCATCATTAAAAGCAACATATAAAATTGGTTTCAAAGTACTGTGCATTCTCTGTAAACAGAAATCGTAACCTATTGAATAATATTCAAAATGCCAATGTGTTGTTACCTTTCGTTGGTTTTAAATTAGAGGTAAATACAGGTGAAGTTTGAAAAAATATGTTAACTGTAGGTTAACAAGTAGCCTTTTAAACTGTGGCATTCTGAGCAAAATAATTACTTAAAGAAATTTGCCATATATCCTTTAGAAACATAAAAGTTTTTTGATAAAATTACTTAGGTATATATGGAAAATTCAGACAACCAATAGAAGTATAAATGAGAGATTATAAAATTCATACAAGATGTATACCACCCAGAGATTGTCACTGTTTGCCAAATTCCCTTCCAGACCTCTTTATAGACATATATAAATATGGGCATATATGGAAGGGGCCTCGTGATCCACCCGCCTCTGCGGATAGACAGATGGACATAAACAGTCCTATATTAAAATCATGTCAATATGCACAGTACTATGTGACCTGCTCTTTCTCTCAAAAAAAATTCACAAACATCTTTCCAAGTCAATTAAAATATATTTTTAACAGTTAGTACAGCATTTGTACCAAGGCTTGTTTTTCCAATTTCTCTTTTTTATTTTATTTATTTATTTATTTATTTATTTATTTATTTATTTATTTTTGAGACAGAGTCTCGCTCTGTCACCCAGGCTGGAGTGCAGTGGTGCGATCTCGGCTCACTGCAAGCTCTGCCTCCCAGGTTCAAGCGATTCTCCTGCCTCAGCTTCCCGAGTAGCTGGGATTATAGGCACGCGCCACCACACTCGGCTAATTTTCTATTTTTAATAGAGATGGAGTTTCACCATGTTGGCCAGCTGCTCTTGAACTCCTGACCTCAAGTGATCCATCCACCTCAGCCTCCCAAAGTGCTGGGATTACAAGGATGAGCCACCGCACCCAGCCTATATTTCCAGTTTCTTGATGATGGACATCTAGGGACAGTAATTCTTTTATAGTTCAATAATAAAATATTATATAGATTGATTTGTAGACCATGTCTTTCCAAAAGGAACTTATAGTGGTTTACAAGAAAAATATAAGTTATAAAAGAAAAATTATTTGATATAAAAAAACAGAAAAGAGAAACAAATAAAAGGAAGAAAAAATATAAAACTCTCCTGAGAAGTAGTGTTTTGAATAAATTAGTCCTTAATTCAGGCTTCCAAATTCATCAGTAAAATACCTAAGGCAAAACAGAAAAATTCAAAATGAAAATAAATACTAGAAACAAGAATCAACAGCCACTGCCAAATCTGGATAGAATCTCCATCGACTTAAAACCTAACTGAATTAGATTTAGTAAAACAATGGCTTACAGATATAGCTACAAGTGGCACAAGAAACAGAGGAGATATTCTGACCGTAAAGAAAAGAAAACAACATGCTACTTCTTGTGATAGAATACCTCTGCAAAGACACATAGCAAACTAGTAACAGTGATTGTCTTTAGCTAGGGCAAGTGGAGAATTCTGGCAATGTAGGACGCAGGGGGAATTTACATTTATTACATGTTATTTTATGGCTTTAATATTTCTATTACAAAATACAAAAATACATTTCCTCAGTAAAAAGTTAATTACAATGTCTAAAACTTTTTCAGCCCAATATGGAATAAGTCCATTTAAAAACTATAAAGTATTATCTTAATTTTAACTAAAAATATGGTATTTATATATATAAATGAATATATTCATATGTGAGTAAACTCATGATTTATTTTCTTCCATCTCCTTTGAAGATTTTCTTCTGTTTCTAGCATGAACATATTGTTGTATAAGCAGAAAAGCTCATACTTAAAAATAACTTGCAAAGTAATTTAAAAAAACAAGAAAGAGAACACTAAATGTAAAAATTATGATTCAATCACAATTCTTTTCAAAGCAAAATATAAACTCTAATTAATCATTTCACTATTAAAAGAAAAGGAACAAAAGTAAATGAAGTTAATTTGAGAAGTTAGCCAAATAATTTTAAAAGTCAATGGAAAACAAGGGAAAAGAAAGAAAATAGAAAGAGAAATTTTAAAAACACACAACCATTTTTAAAAAATAAAGCTATGCTTTAAAACATTAAAAAATCCCTTAATTATAATCAAGAAAAAGTGAAAAGTCAAACAACACTAGAAATTAAAAACATATAAAGAAAGCAAAATCTCTGCTAATAAATCTTTGAACGTATTTCCCCCATTCCCCCTTATCCAGTCCACCCATACTGGTCTCTTTGCTTTTCCTTGCATATGCCAGGCATATACTTGCATTTGCACTTGATTTTCCTCCTACCTAAAATTCTTTCTCTGGACATCAGCAAATTCACTCCTTTAAGTCTTTTTCCAATGTCACCTCCTCAGTGAGACCTTCCTTGACTACCCTATTTAAAATTGCACACATGCATGCACATACACACCTGACACTTTCTATCCCCCTTCCCAGTTTAATTTTTTTTCTTGCTCCTTATGACTATCTAATATAGCCTATGTTTTGGCCGGGCGCGGTGGCTCATGCCTGTAATCCCAGCACTTTGGGAGGCTGAGGCGGGGGGATCACGAGGTCAGGAGATCGAGACTGTCCTGGCTAACACGGTGAAACCCTGTCTCTACTAAAAACACACACACACAAAAAACAAAAAAACAAAAAAAACAAACAAATATAACCTATGTTTTACTTATTTATCTTGTTTATTATCTTTTTCCCTCCCTCAACAAGAATAGGTGTAAGTGAGCAGTGATTTTTCTGTTTTTCTTACTGTACATGGTAGATGCTCAGTAAATATTTGTTGAGTGAATGAATAAAAAAATTTTAAAATCTTGATATAAAATTTATGTTCTGGGCAAATACAAAGTATCCAAATTAAGGGGGAAACAAAATAGAAAGCTGAATTGGTCAGGAGAAATTAACAAAGCTATAAAATAATTTCATCCCAATTTGGTAAAACTTTCATAGTCCTATGGTTTCACCATTATGTTTCTTCAAAATTTCAGAAAGCAGATAAATCTCTGTCTACACATATCCAAATATGCTGAAATTCGGAAAGAACTATTAGCATATATTTGTGTATATTTACATGTGTGTACATATTTTATATATATATGTATGTACACATATGTGTGTATGTACACATATGTGTACACACATACTTTCATGTAAGTATAGTGAAAAGATGATATATTTGATATACAGATTTTTATGTGAGATTTTTAATGGTGAATTTGTAATGTAAACATACTTTCAAACATGTTTTTTTTCCTTAACAACATAAAAAACCTTTAGAAGTCACTAAACATTTTTGGAAAATATTAATTTTTCACAACAGTGGTATTCAATACATTAACGTAACATAATAAATTTTAAGATTAACAAATTTTGTTAGCTTTCTATTTTTATCTTTCTGTTTTTCTATTAAAATGAAATCTGAAATAAACATTTTTATTAATTTATTAAATGTTTAGTGATTGCCTATAATGAGCTAGAGACAGTGTTTCAGCACAGGCGGTGAAGGCAAGAACAAAGATATAGTCCCATCTCTGAGACCTTAGAATATGTGTAGATGGGAAGACAGAAATTATGCAGATACTGATGAAAGTAACCCACATAATTACAATTGTGATAGTGTGTCATAGGAGGGGTTAAGTGAGAATATAAACCACTACTGGATTTGGAGGGAAAGTCCTACTGAAGAAGTGACATAATTGAGACCTGAAGGATGCCTAGCAAAGGAGAGTATTCTAGGCAAAGGATTTGTGTACTGAGGACCTTCTGTGCATTACATAAATCTTTCTGTACCTGTCTAGTTCCTTAGGATAAATAACTAGACATTAAATCACCAGATCAATGGAAATAACCATTTGTACACTTTGGGATACATACAATCAAATTCCCCAACACTGAGTTTGCTTTAAGATGTAATCTTACCAATAAAGTATGAAAGTGTCTGTTTTACTATTCTCTCACCAGCACTGGGTATTGCATTTTGACCTTGATTTTTAAATTACATTGTGATATGATAACAATTACAGAAAAATAATAAAATATGTATAAGTATAAATAAATAATTAATGAATTTTCAGATCCCAAATTTCCACCATCTAGAAATTACTACTTTGAACATATATTCAAAACAATACTTCATGTACATATACACATTTAAAAGGTACTGTTGTCTTTGTATTATAGTTGTTTTCCACTCACTATATTATAAGCATTTTCTAGAATAATAACTATGCATCTACATTTTCATATATTGAACAGGGTCCCATTGTTAGACTACAGTAGGTTTAACCTATTCCATATTATTATTTTTCATTTTTATGTTTAAGTGAATATTTAACTACATTTTTAAAAACATTTTTATCTTATTTGTGGCTTCTTGGGATTCCTAAATCAGTGGCTTAATGTATTTCAGTAGTTCTTGGAAATTATTAGCCATTGTCGCTTCAAAATGGTTTCCGCACATTTTTTTTCTCCTCTTGTTCTGGGCCTCAAACATGCTAAATCTTCTTACCAGGTCCTCTAAGTCCCTTACCATTTTCTAAATTGTCCATATTTTTGTCTCTCTGTATTTTATTCTGGATAATTTCTAATGATCTACCTTCTAATTTCTAATTTCTAATGATATACCAGTTCAGAGTATATAAAACCTACATAATTTGCTGGTAAACCCATTCTTTGAGTTCTCAATACCAACTTGATATTTAGTTATTATAATTCCAATTGGCTCTTTTGCACATTTATCACATCACATTTATAGTTTTCATATTTTACTGAAATTTTTAAACTTAGACATTACCTCCATTAATATAGAATCGATTTTTTAATTTTTAATATCTGTAGTCCCAGTGGTCTGTTTCT
Organism: Gorilla gorilla gorilla; assembly: GCF_029281585.2. Taxonomy (NCBI): domain Eukaryota; kingdom Metazoa; phylum Chordata; class Mammalia; order Primates; family Hominidae; genus Gorilla; species Gorilla gorilla. The sequence continues at coordinate 121,850,205 of NC_073229.2, read as the reverse complement.
AGTGTATTCTGCTTCTGTGGATAGTGGCTGATACTGTCTAGATGCATTGTGTACCATATTGTCCTTGGTTGTTTGCTAAAGACTTGTTTGAAAAATTACTTTTAGAAGTAATTTGAAACCCAGGAAAAGGATATACTACTTCAGAAGGATACTTCATTTCCTTTTGCACAGAAGGGTGGTGCCCACATGAGACCAAGACTTGAGATTTTAGGGACAATTTAGAAGACCATAGAGAGTACATTTTTTGTTCCCTATTGCAGAGACCAGCCTTTCAGGGATCTGGGCCAGACTAGGATTATTTCTCTTTGACAGGACCAAAATAGCAGTTTACAATTTAGCTGCTTTTCATAGCCAAAGTTTGACAAAGACGTACTTCTTTCAGCTCTCACTCATTTCCTGTTTTGGGTCTGGTATTTTCATACTATCTTGTTAACCCCACGATCTATTTAAGAAGATATTTGCGTTTCATCCAGGATTTTTTTGTTATTTCAACATTGTCTTTTCTAGGGTGATTGGTGGTTGGTCTGCGTTACCAATTCATCATTGCAAGAAATAAGTCCCCCTGAACTATTCTAATTTGTTTAAAATTAATTTTATCCACAGTTGTTATTGTTTTATAATATTGTTATTACAAATGATGCCATAATGAAAATTGCTTTAAATATACCTTTTGCTTTTGGTCATTTCCTTAAATTCCTGCAAATGAATTGCTGCATTCATATTCTGTGTATTTTAAGACATGTCATGTATCATTAACTAACCTTCCAGAAAATCTGTTTTGCTACCTTTACTTTTTTCATCAGAAAACAAATTCTCCCCAGTGCTCGTTCCCCACTGAACATACAGACATTCACACGTATAACTGTGTAATGATTTTTCACTTTTGGCAGCTTGATAGGCAGATAAATTTAAATATAAATATATTTCTTCTTTTCAAATGTTTATTTATTTGACTTCTAGTGAGACTAAGCATATGGTCATGTTTATTGAACATTTGTAGTTCTTCATTTGTGAATTACTTAATCAAATTTTCTTACTCATAAAGTAGGTAGTCAATAGTCAATTTTATTCCTATTTGTATTACTAAGATTAGTAGATATAAATGTAATTATATAAAAAGATAAAAGTAAATGTAGTCAACAAAGGAAACATCGAAATAGCATAAAAACAAAAGGCTTTAAATTACTAGAAGGTCAGATTTAACTATCCAAAGCAAAAATCAGACTTGTAAGCCTGCTTTAATAAAGTTTTATTCAAACACAACCATGCACATTTATTTGTTCATTATCAGTGGCTGCTTTCCACTACAAAGCCGGAGCTGAGGACCTGACACAGACACTAAACTGTTAACAAAGTTGAAAATATTTATTATCCTGTCCTTTACAGAAAAGATTTGCCAACTCCTGATTTAAAGGCAAGATATTATTTAATAATTATTTTATCAATATACAAAAAATACTATGTCTTATTATAAGTTTATTATATTTATTAATTCATTTAATAAATCTATGGTATAGGTACTATTGTTGCAGGACTTTTCCTTAGTTCAGCTAAAGGCAGGGTCCTCGTTACACGGCCACAAAAATTTAGGCTCGCAAACAATTTGAATGGTAAGTAAGACAGGGTTTTATTGGGTGAAAAGGAAGAAAAGGGGAAAACAGGGACTCGCCCCAAGGCCAGAGTCCCTGCTAGGGTGCTTCCTGCCTTACAGTTTGAATCCCAGATTCTACACAGGAAAAGGAGGGGCCAGGCTCCTCCCAGCTGCGAAAGGCATGGACTTCCTGTTGCTCCAGGTCAGTGTGCAGGCCAGTTGGAGTTTTTCAGAGGAACCCCTTCCACCTGGCTATCTCACTATAATTAACCTATTTACAGATAAAGTTATTATACAGAGCCAAGGAGGGTAAACCAATCACTCAGCATTCTAGTAGATGGCACAAAGAGATTCAAATTCAGACAATATGGATCAAGGGTCATTGGTCTTAATCTAAAAGTGAATTGCTAGCAACGTTTGTACTAAAACCTGTCACATCCCTCACCATTTTATTAAGAGTAATCTGGATGTTATTTAACATTGCAAATGATATATGAAAGAAATAACCAGCATAAGGAGAAGAACAAAACTACTGTTTGACATGTGAAAACACGAAATAAAATGAGGAAAAATATAGAACTAGTAAGATAAACTAATCATTGAGAAGAAATAGTACTGCAAACAAAACCCCATAACTTTCCTCTACTACATCATTAACAAGTAAGAAGATGGCTGGGCGTGGTGGCTGACAATTGTAATCCCAGCACTTTGGGAAGCTGAGGCAGGCAGATCACTTGAGGTCAGGAGTTCAAGTCCAGCCTGACCAACATGGTGAAACCCCGTCTCTACTAAAAATACAAAAATTAGCCAGGTGTGGTGGTGGGCACCTGTAATCTCATCTACTTGGGAGGCTGAGGCTGGAGAATCGCTTGAACCCAGGAGATGGAGTTTGCAGTGAGCTGTGATCCTGCCACTCTATACTCCAGCCTGGGCAACAGAGTGAAACTCTGTCTCAAAAAAAAAAAAAAAAAAAAAAAAAAAAAACCAGATGAAAATGAAAATGAGAAAAGTTTTTTTATAAAAGCCATAAATACATAGGCTGTCTAGGAAAAACCATAAGAAAATCTGTAGTTTCTTTACAAATAAAATTTGAAAGTGAATAAAGAGAATCAGCAAGTTTTGGATTGTGGAAGACTTAATATCACAAATACAGCTTTTTTTTTAAAGAAAACATAGAGGTTAAAAATAATTTCAGATCCCAAATAAATACTTTTTATAAATAAATTTTTTTTAACCTGACAAATGAACTTAAATTTTACCTAGATAAATACTCTGGTTTGGAAGCCCACCAAATTTGGTAGGAAAAATGAATGATTCAGAGCACTTGCCCAGTCAGATGGAAGAATGAAACAATGGTTACTAAAGATTTGGTCTCCTATCAAAGGCTGGACATGTGACAATTTAAAGAACCCGATGCTCTTCATAATGAGCCTGGCATAGAGCAGGAGCTCTACAAATGTGTGCAATGAATTAATAAATGTACATATTCACCTATAACTAATCAATCGATTATAATAAATAATATATAACATGCATCTACAAAATCTTTAGTCAAATCGTGTTGTGCTCTAAAGCCAAACTAGAATTCCAAATGGATGGAGTAGATTTCTGATTAAAATCTAGTTTATAACAAATGCCATAAAGATATTTTAAATAGGTATTTTATCTCTTCTCTAGGAATTGGTAATATACCATATGTGAAATTGCCACTGTAACTTTAAAATTTCTCATTGTGACAAGAAAATACAGAATTCAATAGCACATCATTTTAATATTAATATCATAGAATCAAATATCTTTCCATTTCCTTTAATAATTCCTCCATTAATATTTACATTATGTAGTTGTTTGGTTTTTTTCTTGTAAATTTGTTTAAGTTTTTTATACATGCTGGATCTTAGACCTTTGTTGGATGCATAGTTTGCAAAAATTTTCTCCCATTCTGTATGTTGTCTGTTTACTTTGTTGATAGTTTTTTGGCTGTGCAGAAGCTCTTTAGTTTAATTAGATCCCATTTGTCAATTTTTGCTTTTGTTGCAATTGCTTTTGGCATCTTCTTCATGAAATCTTTGCCCATGCCTATGTCCTAAATGTTATTGCCTAGGTTGTCTTCCAGGGTTTTTACACTTTAGGGTTTTACATTTAAGTCTTTAATCCATCTTGAGTTAATTTTTCCATATGGTGTAAGGAAGGGGTCCAGTTTCAATCTTCTGCATATGGCTAGTCAGTTATCCCAGCACCATTTACTGAATAGGGAATCCTTTCTCCATTGCTTGTTTTTGTCGGATTTGTCGAAGATCAGAAAGTTGTAGGTGTTCAGTCTTATTTCTGGAGCTAAATGATGAAAACACATGGACACATACAGGGGAACAACACACGCTGGACCTTTTGGAGGGTGGAGGTTGGGAGGAGGGAGATGATCAGGAAAAATAACCAAGGAGTACCAGGGTTAATACCTGGGTGATGAAATAATCTGTACAACAAACCCCCGTGGCACAAGTTTACCTATGTAACAGACCCCTGCATTTATACTCCTGAACTTAAAATAAAAGTTAAAAGAAAATAAAAATAAATATTTACATTAGGAACTGTTGCTACCAATTCTTTTGGAGCTCTTCTTTCACATTTGACTCCTCCATGAAATGGGTGAATGTTGAAAATTGTAAATTTTTATCATTTATCTTCTTATTACTTCCTTCACATTGTAGATACATAGCATTGTTGCCAATGTAATTTCTTGGTATTTAGTTATTTGTTTAAAAAAAACATTAATAAGAGCCCAATATGTGCCTGACATTGCATAAAGTAATTTCACAAAAGTTGTTTAATTTGGGCTATTGTTCATTAACTGTTGAGCTCACTTAATCAACTTTGAATGTCAACATTTGTTCATTAAAAACAAAACAATATTCTAGGCCACAGTAAACATCTAAAAACTATACTTGTTTTATAAAATTACTAGATATTTTAACTAATGACTATTATTCATCACTACTTACTGATGTAACAATTTCTACTCAACAATTGAATTTAAAATAAGCTACATATTACCTCAGCTCAAATATATTTTAAAATTTCATTGAAAGTACTTGTTTTTTAAAAAGAATATATATGCCTATTGCAGAATTTTATATTACATAGTCTGGGATGTGCACAGTATATATTTATTTTAATATTTCCTCAGAAATCATCCCCCTCCCCAAGTTCCTTTTAAGTTTTGTTACTCTTTTCTGAACTGACTCCAATTTTCTGACATCTTTCCAACATTGAAGTACCCAGAAATGTATGTGATGTTCATGCAGGTACAATCGCTCAGTGGCAGAGTTTATACCATCGCAGTCTGGATCTACAAAACGTCAACTGAGGATGATGGCTTGGACAAAAGTCCTGCAGTATGTACTACTGGCCTACTCTGACAGATCTAAGTTCCTCTAAAGAGATGAACTAAACTAAGGCGGTTGAGGAGAAGAGTAATGGAGAAGGGAAGCAGAGTGGTTACGACATGAAAAATCAGAATAAGAAAAGCAGAAACCATTAATGCCTGATGCTTTAGTTATTTAAAGAATATTTTAACAATAAATGTTCCCTAGACTTTCTTTCCTACTCACTATTTTTCTGCATACAAACTTCCTTACATAAGAATATATATAATTTTCATATATTTTATATAGACCTTTGTCCATAGCTATTAAAAGTTATTTTCCTTTTATTCCTCTCATAATATATTTTTACTCTTCTCTAAATGTTACAAATATCTTTCCATATCAGTTCATTTGGATGATGGGGACAATGACAATTACAATTAAACTATACAGAGAGCTTATCATATATTAGGCACTTTGCTTAATGTCTCACAAAAATGACATTAAATCATCATACAGACTATCAGATAAATATGCACATTTCACAGAGAAAGAAACTAAGGCTCAGAGAGATACAGTGATTTGGCCAAGATTCCCAAGCAAGTGAGTGGCAGAGCCATGATTCACATTTAGAACATCTATTAAAATATTTATTTTTAACAGTTGCATAGTATTCATTTATGTGAGTGTACCAATATTTATTTAATTATCCCCTATTATTAGATATTAAGGTTGTTTATTGATTTTTTAACTATTATAAACAATGATGCATTTTGCTCCCTTTTGAAAGTATTTCTACAGCACAAATATCTAAACATGATATTGCTGGCATAAATGTTTTCACACTTTACAACCTATCAATTTAGATTTTTAAACATTTTATTGGCATATAATAGATGTACATAGTTTCAGGGTACATGTGATCATTTAAGGCATCCTCAAATAAGTGTACTTGGGCTAGCTATCACCTTAAATATTTGTCTTTTTTAATGCTAGAGACGTGAATTATTTTCTTCTAGCTATTTTGAAAAGTGCAATAGATTGTTGTAAACTATAATCACACTACTGATTTATCTAACACTAGGTCTTATTTCTTCTTTTTGCTTTTTTGTCTCCCCGTATTTTGGATGACTAATCATCTCTCTCATTGTCAGCCTTTCCTTTTTTTACTGTTACAACACTGGCATTTTTGTAACAAGAAACTGAATTTCTCATCCTACCGTGTTAGTTCCTGTAGTAACACCACACAAGAATGCACATGCATGTGCGCACACACATGCACACATACACTCACACACTTCTCATTTTGTCCCAATATCCTCCACTGATACTCCTATTACCTGTAATCTTAGTTGTTTATACCCATATTTGCAAAGAAAATTCATATCCAAATTTATACAGCCTCTTTTCAATAAAAAATCCATATGTGTTTTCTTGTTACAATACAACAGCTTTTCAAACATCAATTCCTCAACTTGTTACATAGTTGGACCTTCATTAGACATCCAATTGAGGAAGAAAAAAAAAACCCTAATTCCACAGAATACTCAGTATCATAGAGCTAAACTAATGAAGTTCTATAAGGGCAAGTACCATATCTGATTTTCCCCTCCAGTGCCTGACTGATGTTAGGTATTTAATACATGTTTGTTGAATAAATGAACAGAAGAGATCTAAGGAAGCCAAGAGAAAATGGTTATTGGGAAACAGGTTGTCACAGCGGTCAAAAGCAGACTCTAGACCCTGATGGCCTAGGTTAGAATCCTGTCTACACACTTAGCACTTATGGGCAAGTTTCTGAACCTCTATGCCTCAATTTCTCCATCTTTAAAATGGGGATAGCAAAAAGTGCCTACTTCATTGGGTTATTGTGAGGATTACATAAGCTAATACATATAGAGCATTTAGAAGTTACTATCATATATATGTTTTTAATGTAATTCTCAATTTTCCCTTAATTAAAAAAAGAGGACTGACTTTACAAAACTCATTTGCCTATCATTTCTGTAGGTAAATGGTTCAGTCTTTTGGTACTCCTTCCCTCACTTTCCTAGTGCTTTATGGAAACCACGCTTTTTTAAATGAATTGTTTGCTCTGGGCTAAAATGGAGATACAAAGAAGGCAAAATATCATGGTAAGTGAACTAATGGAGGAGCACATTTACTGAAGCAAGTGAACAAATGGACCAGAAAATTATGTAAAGTGAGTTACAAGATACTCTATTTAGCCTACTGCATAAAACATAGGGTGGGGAGTTAGAAGATTTAGGTTTGAGGTGCAACCCTGACACTTAGTAACTCGTTTATTTTGCACAGGTTCACCTTTCTCAGTTTCTTCTTCTTTTTTTTTTAATCTGTCAATATGTCACAGATCTCACAGGTTTCCTATAGGAGTAAATAATTTAATTAAGTTGAAACACATGCAAACCAAAATTTTAGTTCTATTTACTAAATTCTGAATATTTTACTTTAAGTGCACTTGTCTTTTCTTTTAACTTTCCCATTTAATTGATTCCCCAACAAATCTTGAAATGATACTAAATGAATTTAAATATTGTTCCTAACTCTTTTTAGACATATTATTTGCCACACTACATTACAAATACTGGAGTTAATAGACTATAGACTCCAGTTCTGTGAATCCAATTGTCATATTTCTTTACATAAGTCATTCATTTTTAATTAAACCTCTGGTCTGCAAATATATTACTGCACTTCAAAACAGAATGATTTTAGAGGTGTTTAATTTTCTTTGTCATGCATTAAATTGTATCATATCTAGAAGAATAGCACAATCCAATACAAACAAGAAGGGCAATCTGTGAACATGCTACAGTCACTCCGTTTACGCATCCAACACTTGTGTGCCTGTGAAGAGCCAAGCACTCTACTAGAAGCTGGGAACCTAACCATAGACAAGACTGACCTGGTCCTACTCAACACAACTGGCAATCTAGTAGAGAAGACTTACAATTAAACAAGATATTATGAAAATGTGTAAGAATTGGTGCTATAAGACAATACAGAGAATCCTTGGAAGCCAAAGGAAAAGTTAATTTGGGCTAAGAAAACAAATCAGGGAAGGTCTCTGTGGAAAGTAATTTTATGCCAAGATCTGAAGACAATTAGCCAGGAGGAAACAGTGTTATGAAGAAGAGTACGGCACATTTAAAGAAGCAAAACATCCAGGTTATTGGTAGCATATAAACTGACAGGGGAAATGTCAAGTGATTGTCATAAATAGGAAGGCAGAAAACAGATTGTAGAGTTAGTACAGACCAAGCTCAGAAGTGTGTGTGTGTTTTTGTTGTTGTTGTTTTTGTTTTTTTCATTAATAGTAGAAATTTGGCTGGGTGCGACGGCTCACGCCTGTAATCCCAGCACTTTGGGAGGCTGAGGCGGGCAGATCGATTGAGGCCAGGAGTTGGAGACCAGCCTGGCCAACGTGATGAGACCCTGTGTCAACTAAAAATACAAAAATTAGACAGACGTGGTGGCACACATCTGTAGTCCCAGCTACTCAGGAGGCTGAGGCAGGAGAATCTCTTGAACCCAGGAGGCAGAAGTTGCAGTGAGCCGAGATAGTGCTACTGCATTCCAGCCTGGCAACAGAGTGAGACTCTGTCTTAAACTAAACTAAACTAAACTAAAATTAAATAAATTATTTCAAATGGCTTGCCATTTGAAAAATAAACTGGTTCCTTTCCTTATACATTTTACCAAAATATATTCCTATCAAAGTGGAAATGTCCAATTTGTTCCTGGATAAGTAGGCCTGGAATTCAGAAGAGAGGTCTGTGATTGATAAATAGAGTTGAGAGCCCTCAGCACACGCAAGACAAATGAAGATGATTCCAGAAAGACAGTGAACAATGACACAAGGAGAGGAGACAGGATAAAGGGGTGAGGAATGCCAGTGGCTAATGGAGAAAGGGAAAAGCAGCCTTTAAAGAAGGATGAGAAGTCAGAGCCAGAAATAGAAAGAAAGTTTGGAAGGTATGGTGTCCTGGAAGCCAAGAAAAAAGACAATTTCAGAAGACGATAGTGGGGTTATCTGCTGTGTCAAATGCAACTAAAAAGTCAAAAATGAGAATATCTTCTAGTACTGAATGTATTGGAACATAAGGCATTGATGACTATGTGGAAAACAGTTACCATGAAACTGTAGATGGGACATGAGATTTCAGTGGACGGAAGTTGAGATACTTTCCCCACAGTTTGTAAATTAACATCAAATATTATGAATAATGTATCACAGGAAGATATTTGGCACAAATATCTTTAGTACATGACTGTTTCCAACTGCCTTCCCGCCTTCTTTCCAGATGTGCTCTAGTCTATCCATGTCCAATAGGAAGAACTGCACATAGAATATAATAGGATTCAAGTTAGGATCTGAATGGCATGTTATATGGTGGACTCATCCTTTCTCTCAATTATAAACTACTGTATTTTTTAATTAGACATTGATATTACCAGAGTTCTGATTAGTTTCTGTGGTAAGAACAGGCTGATTCATGGGGAGTTATATCTCACTGGTAACTCATAAGTGGCTTGTTATTGACTAAATTTTTGTGTGTTGATGCTTTTTTTGTTCTACACGTCTTCATTTGTAAGCTGGCTTTTTGCTCCTAATGAAATATTTTTATTATGGATTTAACCCATTGCTCAACCTAGGACCTCTTTAGAGAAATAATTCATTCAGTGAGCAAATGCATAATGAATAGCTACCATATTTCTTATTGTGCTAGGCAATAATAAATTGTTTGTAGAACTTACTTCTTATTCTGCCTTCATGTTACTGGTATAACTCACTCACGAGTTACCAGTGAGATATGACTCCCCATGAATCAGGCTATTCTGTGGTAACACAGAAACCTTAAAAATCATCTTTAAAAAGTGACTATCATGCCATTTATCATCCTCGTCCAAATCATTAATAAAGATATTGAACAAGGGATGGCCAAGGATGGAACTCAAAACACACTATCAGGGATCACATTTCTTACAGACATCAGTTCATTAAGAATAATATTTGGGGCTGGACACAGTGGCTCATGCCTGTGATTCCAGCACTTTGGGAGGCCGAGGCAGGAGGATTGCTTAAGCCCAGGAGTTAGAGACCAGCCTGGGCAACATAGTGGGACCTTATCTCTACAAATAACTTTTTTTTTTTAATTAGCCAGGTATGATGGCATATGTCTGTAGGCATACGTCTGTACTCCCAGCTATTAGGGAAGCTGAGGCAGGAGACTCTTTTGAGCCCAGGAGGCAGTGGTTGCAGTAAGCAGTGATCACACTACTGCACTCCAGCCTTAGTGACAGAGTGAGACCCAGTCTCAAAAAAAAAAAAAAAGAAAGAAGAAGAAGAATATTTAGGATATAATCACTCAATCAATAAGTTACTAACCTGTTTGCCTATGTTATCACATAACCTATATGTCTCCAGACTGTTTAATAATTTGGCATCATACACTCTCAAATACCTTGTTGGACATTTAATTACACTAATTCTACCATATTTATTTGTTGACCTGTCTAGGGAACATAGCAAAATTAGTAATAATTATAAAATTATTTTAGATATTATAAGACAGAATGCCTTTAGGTCTAAATGTAGATCACTGATCTATATTTTGTACAGTTGCTTTCTTTTCTATTTTGAAAATTTTTTTGTTTAAAAAAATGGAACTCCAAAAAAATTGAACTCCAATCTTCTGTCATTTCTTTTTTCTACAATACTATTACCCATAAATCTCATCACTGTTCTGGGATTTAACTCATCTGGATCAAAAAACATAAATGTATCTTGATTATTTGGTTGCAAAAACATGTTTAATTTTCTCAGGCTTAAATTTTATCCAACTACACTATCTTCAGTTTATTTACAAAATAAGATTAATGAACTTGCTGCTATGATATTTTAAGTTAGCATTCCCTTAAGTCCATACCATCTTTACTGTGATCATGAAGCCCTTTGCCCCATGAAAAACGGCAACATTATTTTACGTTGCTATCCACTCGAATTCAAGTTTCAGATATTTTTCATAAGTTGCCTCTGTTTTAGAACAGTTTTTTTTATTGTCAGGAATAACTTGAATATCCCTGGTGGACTTATTGGGAAGGCTACATTATCTATTATTCAATAGGCTTGCTTGAGCTTCTCAAAACCATTGCTCTGGATAATTAATAAATAAACCTGCCAATAAAATAATTCATGTGGAACCCAAAATAAAGTAAATACATTTATTTGCCAAAATTTCAAGCAGAAGCATGATTAAAGGAGACTCTATTATTTTCCTTTTTATTTTATGATGCTTAGGCCTAGGATCCAAGTTGCCTAGTCCACCAAATAAAATACTTCTTTTCTGTTAAAGTCATCACAAGAGGACAGAGTGTAGCATTGTTAAAAACTAGTTCATCTTTTGTTATGGCAATATACCTTTGAAGGGCACAGAAATTGTTTTAATTGGATAAATTAGATGTTCTTTGTGTCCATATAAAGTGTTGAATTTAATGATTTGGTTGAATGGATGTCAGTGTTTCTGTTCAATCTTTCAATTAAACTAATATTAATCTTACATTTTCTAAAGAAAGCTTAATAGCACAAGATAACTATGATATCTCCAGGACATACAGTAAGGTCACTGGATATAAATGAGCCCACATTGTTTTCCTGAATAATTCTGCAGCAAAGAAAAAGGCTATGGAAATTGTAGCTATACTAGCTTTTCTCCATTTCAATCACTTAGGACCAACACTAAAAGATCTATGTCTCTCTTTTGACACATTGTTATATGTGGCACTGAGTCCCACTACTTCATAAAGATCATTTGTAAAATTGTAATTTAACGTCTGGTTTTGTCTGTTTCAACCAACAAAAATCAAGATAGACTTTTGACTAATGCTTTTTTTTAACTTTCTGGAAGATGCATTACAAATAAAAGTACTTTATTTGTTTTTCAAAACTAATTTGACTTGATATACACAAATGAAGTTGTAAATCACATATCACATTAGGAGACAGACTTGGGTGTGGGTTATTTTCTTTAAAAATTATATAAAAATAGAAACATAAAATACTAAAATCATTTTTTATTGCTCATAAAATTTCAAAATTATGAAGGTCCTTCAATTTGATAATGATTGGGGTTCTAGCAAGACGATTCAGAGAGGCTGTAAAATTATGAGGACACTTTAGCACTCCTGTGAGCATTTCCATTCAGAGGTGATCGACCAGCATGACTCAGAGCAATTTGCCTCGTATTTGTAGGAAAGCCTTGTTCTTTCAGACTGAAAAACTTAAAAACACGAAGAAAGCCCAATAATTTTAAATCATGGTATATAACATACATGCCTAGAAATCCAATTTATTTTCTAAATAAAAACATCACAACTTTTAAAATATAAAGGACCTACTCACAGCAGAACAACAATCTATCCCTTCAAATTCATATGTCAAATGGCTCTAGCTGTTATTTCTCCCAACCTGGGATTTTCTGACATGAAGAATTGTTCTAGCCATCAAAGAAGATTATTTATTTCTTTTAAACTCTTCTTGGACTATTACTTTAAAATAATCTTGAGATTTCTTTCCAACCATCCTGTGACCTTTGGAAGTCATTCTGAATTTAGATGAATTATGTGTACTTGCATATGTCTTCTCAAAAGTTACATTTGAAAATAAAGCTATGTTCAAGAAATATATATTTATAATTCTTTTGAGTCTATTTCTATATCTATAAAATTGGGGATAATAATGTCTACCTTAAAAGCATGTTGTGAGGTTTAAATGAGTACACAGTGTACTAAACTGACATGTAGCAGATATACAATAAATACTTGCTATTTTGATATCATTATCATTATAACAATCATTGCCAACCTAAAGTTTGATGTTATATAAAAATCATTCAATTCCAAAAACTCTATCATCTTGAGCAGATCACTCACATTTTGGGACCTCATCATAAAATATTACCAGTGGTTATAACTGGATTGTGGGTTTTTAAAAAATTCAATGTTTTTCTTTTTCTCAACTATATTATCTTTTATAAAAATTTATGTCAAATACAATTACTTAAACAAGAACAGATACCACGTACTATATATTGCTAAGCATACTTGACACTTCTCTATTTGCAATGATTGCCATGATAGGCCGTGGAGAGAGAAGTGTGTGGTTATGGGGGTTACTAAAAACAGAAGTCAGCATCTAGAGAGATTCAGCAGTTACACAGGACACACATATTAACTGCAGATTATGAAACACCTCAAGCATCACAGATCCCTTCTAAACCCCAGACCAATGAGAGTGGGAAGGGAGGCCCCTAGTTTCTAGTTTTCCACTGTCATATCTCCAGTGTCTAGAACAGAAGATACCGAAGCATAGACAATCCTCAAACACTTTTGTTGAATGAATGGCCTCTGGATAAAGACTAGCCTTTCAAGTCAGCTAGTGAGGCTCCGCTATTGAATAAAACTGGACTTGAGAATGACATTTGGATAAAGATGTATAAGTGAAGTCTTCTGATCCTAACTCCCTTTTCATTAATCTAGGAATCTAAATATCCCTAATAGTGGTATGGATGGGCAGATGTAGATGGAACTGGAAAAGAAAAAGGTGGTCCTTACTGGCTCACTTACTCAACAGGGGTAAAAGAGATACATAGGTAGTTAGAATTAAGAAAGCCTAAATCATGTTCTCCAATCCAATTTCCCACATAGTAGGGATGATTAGGCACACATATAGGAATTAGTACATTGTTCCTTTCTTCCTCATTAGACTTTATTCTTCAACAGATTAGCTTTGAAAGGAAGCCCAGAGGAAAGAGGGAGTTAGTGGCAGGCTTTGAACTCCAGCAGTTATTATAAAAGCACCAAGGACAGCCATCCAGGTCAGGGACAGAAGATTTATCTGGAAAGATTTCTGGAGTGGGCCAAGACAGAGTTTTAAAAGGTATGAGTAATCAGGTAAAGAGAAAGGCAAAGATTTTCCTGCTAAAAGGCGGCACCATGAACAAAGTCACAGAGACAATAGGATCGTGTAAATACGGAAACTACAATGAATTCTAGAATCTTAAAGAATAATTTACAAGAGAGAGAGGGATAAGAAATAATACCAGAAAGGCTGACACAGGCACCAGCAGTTGAGGAGAAGAGAGACAAAACTGAAAACAGGGATATCAGTTTGGGGACTGTAATATTCAAAGACAATAAACTGACTAAATTCGAGTATCAGGATATTAAAAACTGATGATTGCACCCAAACAAATCACATTCTGACAAATCTGAAGTATCCTTCCTCAAAACCTTTTAGTTTAATCCAAAAGGTAATCAAAAAGACGTTGTGCACATGTACCCTAAAACTTAAAGTATAATAATAATAAAATAAAATAAAAAGAAAACTAAAATTCAGTATAAAACAACAACAACAACAAAAAGAGATGTAATTCTAAACAAGTGAACCACATGGCTTCTGTGGTTTACTGGGCAGCATTGCACAGTGGTACAAAGGATGAGAGCTGGAGAAATCCTGGACTTGGGACTTTCTGCTCTACCAGAAACTACAAATTCTACTTCAGGAAAACAATGTGACCACAATATCAAGACAAACCACTGAAAACAAACATGAGGCAACCCGTACAACTATGAACTGATCTAATAATTGCTGCTCCATACTTTTATCAAATGACAAACTATGGTAGACAGTCCAATTGGTGGCATAATGATGGATGACATTGCTTGACTTCTTAATGCATTCTCACTCCTTTGTATGAGATTTTAAATGTTTGTGGATAAATATTTTCATGCCAGGAACCAATTTAGGAACACCAGTAGCCATTTTCTACACCTATATGAGGTATAGAAAATATGAGTGAATAAGTATAATTCTCTGGATTTGAACTGACAAACTTAAGTGCCAAATCCAGTTTAATTATTTATTTGGTCACAGCCAAAATTATATAAAACTGCTGTCATACCTCTTCAGATGACAACAAATCTCTTTCTTAATTTCCCATGTATGAGACTGGATATATTGGTTTGTAAATTTGTTTTATTTTATTTTATTTTATTTTATTTTATCAAGAGTTGAGTCTATTGCCCTACAGATGCAGCCTATATCTCACCTTTCCTACGAATATTTTTTGTCTAAAAAGGTGGCTTAAAGTAAGCATTTATAAATACCTTGACTCATGAGAGTAAAAATTTATTTGAGGTTTATAAATAAAACTATTGAAGTGAACTAACCAAGTTTCAAAATTAAAATTTCTTAACAATGTAAAATTTGAATTTCAGAATTTATCATAAGAAGGCAAAAACTTGACAAAATAATGTAATTTCTTAAGGATAATATATATTGGAATTCATAGTTTCTGGTGGAACAGGAATTTCCTTTAGGCTCCAGGCCTACCCCAGGCTCCAGATCAGCCTAACACCAGGTCATAGGCCCAGCCTCAAGGCCAGTACCCACAGAACCAGAATCCAGCCCCATCATAGCATCAGGTCAGCACCTGTCTACCACAGCTTCAGGTCAGCATCTGGCCCAGCCACCAGCCTGGCCACCAAGGGCCTATACTCCAGCAAATCTAGGATCCAGGCCTATTCCAGCAGACCCAGAGTTAAAACTCATCCCAGTAGACCCAAGTGCTGGGCTGGCCTTTGCAAACACAGACTCCAGACCTACCCAGTGGCAAGTCAGCATCTGTGGACTAAGGCTCCAAGACTACCCTTGTGGCCCAAGCACCAAGCTGGCCCACATGGACTCAGTCAACAGCTCTTTGCCAGTAGATTCAATGATGCACTAGCCCCATGGGCCCAGGATTCAAGCCTGCTCTAGCAGACCTAAGCTCTAATCCCACTACAGCAGACTCAGGTTCCAGGCCCAATCCCACACACCCAGGTACCAGACCCACTCGCCTGCTGATCCAGGGATTAGAGTAGCCTGCCTGAGGATTATGACAGTAAGTATGCCCCTAGACCATGCCAGACAGCCTGCCTAGAATCTCTTGCTGGCCTGACGTGTGAAGGGCTTTCCCTACTGAAGCCAGTTTTCAAAGACTGGAATAAGTGCATACTTCTTCCAGTACTCACACACAAATGCATGGCCACAAAAATCACAAACAATCAGGGAATCATGACATCATCAAAGTATCAAAATAAAGCACCAGTATCTGACCCTAAAAAATAGAGACTTTTTGCCTGACAAAGAATTCAAAGTAATCCTCTTAAAGAAGCTCAGTGAGCTATGAGAGAATACAGATAGACGATAAACAAAATCAGGAAAACAACACACAATCAAAAGGAAAATTTCAACAGAAACCATAAAAAGAAAGTAGAACAGGAAGTCCCAAGTCCAGAATACCTCCTAATTTTTATTAATTGTTAAATTTAGAGCCTGTACTTCTAAAATAAGTGTTAAATTTTACAATTTTTTTTTTTTTTTTGAGATGAAATTTCACTCTTGTCACCTGGGCTGGAGTGCAATGGCACCATCTCGGCTCACTGCAACCTCCACCTCCCAGGTTCAGGCCATTCTCCTGCCTCAGCCTCCCAAGTAGCTGGGATTACAGGTGCCTGCCACTATGGCAAAGTTATATTGCAGATAGGATTTTTTATTTTTTTTGAGATGGAGTTTCGCTCTTGTTGCCCAGGCTGGAGTACAGTGGCACAATCTTGGCTCACTGCAACCTTCATCTCTGGGGTTCAAGTGATTCTCCTGCCTTAGCCTCCCTAACTAGCTGGGATTACGGGCACGTGCCACCATGCCTGGCCAATCTTTGGTATTTTTAGTAGAGATGGGGTTTCAGATAGGATTATTATTTTATGCAAGATTTACAATCTCTAAAATTTCCTGAAACTGCTGAAAAAGCAGAATACAAAGTCATTTTAAATACATATAAATTGGTTGCAAAGCTAACTGAAGACTGACCAAAAACTCTGAGGATAATAAACATTTCATTCATTAGAAAACCCATTTCTTTTAGAAAAATATATATCATATTTTCTGTACTTTTGTTTTTTCCTCTAGTCAATCATTATAAATCTCCATAAAATTTTTGATTATCTAATATTCATTTATTACCATTTCACATTTCTTTGACATCATAATTCCATGCTTATTGGAGAAGGCATGAAAACCTACCCATGGATATTTTTCTCATCGAGAAAGAGAAATGTCTGAAACACTAGGAACCAGAAGTGTGAGGGGCTCTAATTATCTATGACTTTTTTTTTAATTACATGTAATAGTCGTGTAATGGAATAGTGTTTCTTTCCAAAATCCCAGAGTCAAAAATAATATGATTTTTTAACTGTTAAAGATTATATACTTTTCTCACAAATGTAAAATTATGAGTACCACAGCTAAATATACACCTAAAAATAATTATGTGATACAAACACATATTGTACATAGATGTTGCTACCATGAAATCTAAGAATGCCACTTTCCCTTCTGTAGCTATGTTTTGAATTACCTTCAGATTATTTATTTACCAAAAAAAAGAACAAAAATAAAGCTCTCCTGCAAAAAACTAATAACATGCAAGAAATCTGTGTGGCTCAGAAAACACTAGTTTATAAGCGTCAACTTTATATGGTTTAGGTCATCAAGACAATCAATCGTTCATGTTTATTGAACATCTATTATGAGCAAATAACTGTTTCAACTGAGACTTTGGAGAATCTTGACCAAATCAATAATTCAACTGTGAAAAACAAGCCTAGAGGTGCACTGATTCTTCCTAGTTTTCTATACCCTAGATTTACATTCATGCTATTAAATTGGCCTCTGGCATTATGAGATTTAATTAATCTATTAATTCCAAAATCACAATGAGATTTGTTTCTTATAGAGATAATGGCTAGGAGTGCATCCACAGTGTTTCATTCATTATATGAGTGGACCCTCTCACATGCCATAGTTAAATGAACAGGTGCCCTGATCATCTGGAGACAAGATAAACTTGCAGTTGTTGCCTTCTATAGCCATTCCAGGTTTAAGAGTGTCACGGTCCCCATCTCTCTGTAAACCATGATTCTTACTACACTTACTTCCTTCATTCCTCTCAGGTTAACCACAAACATTTTATCAACTGCAGAGTAGCGTTTAGCCTAGCTTGATTAATTTGCACACAGCTGATACCAATTCTCCTAAGATCACTCATGTGGTTTGATTCAATTAATCACACTGTTCACCAAGCTCTAAAAAGAAAAACAAGACTGTTTATTTGCATGTTGTGAACCAAAAACTCCAAATATGAGAACAGCATTAATTGGTCATTCCCATATTTTCTATAGTTGGCCCTATAGCAGAATACCTCTATAATATGCATTTATCCCTTTGTATTGGATATGGCTTATAATTAATGAAGTATAAATAGCAGTTCCTTGACCATGGTCCAGACTCATAGGACTCCTATACATCTGTCCAGGGAAAGCCAGAAGAAAGTAGAGATGCAGAGTATTATCCAAGGAGATTCTCTGCAGGGTCCACCGCAGCAGCTGTGGTCTTAACAAGATGAACTCTTTGTTCCTGATTGTCACTGCTTACAGCTGCCCATCATAGAGAGTATGGTGCTGTACAGAATATCTATTGCAATGGAGAGAGGGGGAGGCTTATTTTCTCCTTGGTTTTAGCCTACGTATTATTAGCTTAACTGATTTGTTTTACTTAAGGGGACAAGTAAATTTTTACATAAGATGTTTCTGTGGTTCAGTCACATTGTCTATCCCCAACACATCCCTTATCTTTATGTCAGTTTCACAACTACATCAAATGTCATGCTCAGGGTCAGATCCAGGCCCATGCTGAGGTCCAAGGGGAGTGGGTGGATGGGCAGATAGCTGAAACAACACTCGGGTGGGGGTGGTTGTAGGCAGGTGAAATGTACTTTCATTCAGCAGCTCTTTCATTAGCAGCTTTCTCACACTAGTCCTCTCACACTGTGAGAGGAGGCAGAGGTTGCAGTGAGCCAAGATGGTGCCACTGCACTACATCCTGGATGACAGAGTGAGACTCTGTCTCAAAAAAAAAAAAAAAAAAAAAAAAAAAGTAAATTCTTGAACACATTCCAGACCTTTGAATCACAAACTCTGAATGGGATCCAAAAATATCTTTCACCTAATATTTCTAGCTGATTCCAAATGTTTGCTCAATTATGGTTTGTATAGAACCATTATATAAAGGAATATCCAAAGCCTTACTGGAAACTGAAGAAGCTTAGTAGCAAGGTCTAATTTTCAACTAAAGTTTGAGTTCTTTGCAGACCATTGAAATAATTATAGTTGCTTTTGCTCAACCTCACAGGAGTCTCATGAAGACTGGATAAGTATGGATGTGTCATGATTAAAGAAAAACATGTGAGGTATGATGGCCTGAGTTGAAGGACTGTTATGCCCTATTACTTACATATTCCTGAGAATATGTATTTCACATCTCTTAGCCTTACCTTCCTCTCCTGTGAAATGAAGTTAATAATACTTAGCTCGTAGCGTCATTGGGAAGACTGAGGAGGTTATGAATTTAATGACATCTACAGTAGTACTTAGCATTTAGTATGCATCAATAAGTGTTTGGTGCTGATGCCTTTACGGCTAAAATTTTCACTCTGACCTCTCTAACAGAGATGTCATCTCCATTTCAAAAAGCAAGTTAAAGGCCAAGGGCCAAGGATTGAGAAAAGATCCTTGAGAAAGGCCTGCATTTATTGTGAATGGAAAGAAATGGTTCATAACTCCTCCTTTTCTCCTTATTTCAAGCAACTCCTGAAATCTTATCTTGTCCATAAAACCTTCCCATTTCTTGCTTCTCTCTACATCGTACACTTCTATGATGATTCTAACTGTTCCCTCTACTCTCTTCACTGACCCATTGGCATAGAATGTTATTTTCATGCAATTGTTAATTTAGTTTATACACTTAGCTAGTGGCTGTCTTCTAGTCTTTGTGCCTTGTGTGTAAAACTTTGTTAATTCTATATGTCTTAGAGTAAAAAAAGCTCCCTGGTAGCCCAGGCTTGCTTTTCTTGCCTCTCCATTTGCATAATGTTGTATAGCACCATGTAAATACAGATACTTGATTAATGGTTTCCGACAGATGCTATCAAATAAAATACCAGTACTGCAAAATTATAAATGTATATAGTTCTTCTAACTACAATTTTGATCCTTTTTTTCTAAATCCACATAATTTCACTTTGTCTTGAGCTATACTCCTTGGTGCACTGTAATTTGAATAAAACATACACC